>NC_090754.1:38557309-38572309 GCF_036898095.1 Palaemon carinicauda | reverse complement strand
GCCTACATAGTAACTCCTGTTAGAGGTTCTGGGTAGCCTACATAGTAACTCCTGTTAGAGGTTCTGAGTAGCCTACATAGTAACTCCTGTTAGAGATTCTGAGTAGCCTACATAGTAACTCCTGTTAGAGGTTCTGGGTAGCCTACATAGTAACTCCTGTTAGAGGTTCTGAGTAGCCTACATAGTAACTCCTGTTAGAGGTTCTGGGTAGCCTACATAGTAACTCCTGTTAGAGGTTCTGGGTAGCCTACATAGTAACTCCTGTTAGAGATTCTGGGTACCCTACATAGTAACTCCTGTTAGAGGTTCTGGGTAGCCTACATAGTAACTCCTGTTAGAGATTCTGAGTAGCCTACATAGTAACTCCTGAGACACCCACAACGTTGAGACACAACAACTTTCCTGGTCCACCAAATGTTTGCGGAACATAAGCAACCTTCAAAAACATCAAATAATGTTCTGGTACATCAACATACCTGAGCTATCTGAACCTATCACAGACACGGAAAATTCCAGAGACATCTTCAGTCTGGATTAGTCATTTTGTGTTTAAGTGAATCCGGAAATATCCAGTTATCTGTGATAGATTGACAGGTAAAGAATTGTCAGTTAGATTACCGGAACGTGCTTCCAAGTACAAGAGAGTATTGAAGAGACATACACTGGTCTCGCCTTGTATTCAAGGATGTCACGTACATGTCGGCCTACAGTTTTAAGAGACCGTCTCTATTACACACACACACACACACACACACACACATATATATATATATATATATATGCGTCTGTGTGTGTTTTTGTGTGTAAACCGTGATAAGAAATATAAACGAATTGATACAGTATAACGTACATGCAAGTATTGTATTAGCTTGTTTACTTTTAAAAAATGTCTAATTGTGCCTTATACGAGTATCAATCGTCGCAGAGAGAGAGAGAGAGAGAGAGAGAGAGAGATGTAAAAAAACGCTCGCGTGATTACAAGATGACACACTACCGAAATCTGGAAACAAACAAAGAGAGCAATAGTGCAAATTCCTAAAGTTATTACGCGTTCGGCGCAAATGCTTTTAATAGGTTTTGACATTAAGGCAGGACGTGGTACGCCGCCTAACGCCAAGGTCATCCGCTGAGAAACTAGTGCTTGCGATAAACCCCACCCTCTCTCTCTCTCTCTCTCTCTCTCTCTCTCTCTCTCTCTCATATGCTTTGATGATTACCAAGTCTATGTTGTTTCGTAAGGATTTAAGATGTAAATAAATATGGCAATAGGTAGCTTAATGGTTAGCGCAACTTCGCGGGCTTGACTCGTAAACAATGGTCACCTTACTGCCTTTCAAACAGTGTCGTTGGAATTAATTCAGTGAGCATTCGACCACAATAAATTATATCTTGAAATCGTATATCCAATACATTGCCAAGACAACCAGTTTATTTAATTTTTTGCTTGCTTGTGCTTAGACGCATTTCAAGGGCATGCGCGAAGCAACAAGGCCGAAGGAATAATCCACCTGTTCTTTTTATTTTTTCTTTTTTTTTTCTTTTAAGGGAGGGGGGGTTAGATCTAATAGCATGTACAAGGATTTTCTTACTACAAAAATTCTGCTTATAAGAATCTATTCCCTGTGTTATTACAAACGTAATAATTAACATATTTTTTTTTATCACGTAAATACGTTATAGTTCGTCCATCTCTTAACTGAGTTTCCAACGACTAAAACTTTTTCTAATTAATTCAAATATTGATATAATCTCGGGCAATCAATGAATCAATTTTATTATATTTCCGTATGAAAAATGAGTAATTCTTCCCAATAAATTTGAAAATTAACGGCATATTAGACCTAGAAATCTTAAGAAAAGTTTCCAATATAAATTCCTAAATATTTTGTGCAAGGACAAGCTGGCTCAGGTCTCCACAAAGGAATATGACAAATATTATTATTATTATTATTATTATTATTATTATTATTATTATTATTATTATTATTTATCATTATTATTATTATTATTATTATTATTATTATTATTATTATTATTATTATTATTATTATTATTATTATACGTAAATCAAAACTTCCAAAAACAAAATATTTGATTTAAAAGATGATGCCTTTTGAAACACAGTTGGCAACCTTATGAAGTGTTATAAAAAGGATAAATAAATAAAAAGTTTATTTCTAACGTAACCATATTTACCAGACAATGTGCCCTTAATAATAACAACTACAATAATAATAATAAAAATAATAATAATAATAATAATAATAATAATAATAATAATAATATAATAACAACAACAACAACAACAATAATAATAATAATAATAATAATAATAATTATTATCATTATCATTATTATTATTATCATCATTATTATTATTATAATTATGAAGAAGAAGAAGAAGAAGAAGAAAGTAATTAATCACAATGTTCTAATGTTATAAAAAATATTAAAAACCATCATAAATTGAATAGCTCTTCAAGTCACTAAATCACCTGATAAAAAAAAGGAATATGAGGAGAAATAAAGTGGTCATTGGCGGGGGGAGGGGGGGGGTGGCAGAAATTATCAACCAATTAAAATATCTAATTTCATTTATCTACTCGACATATTATTGGTCCATTTTGGGAATTCTACCGACCAATGAGAAGTAAGATTGAGTCATTGTGAACGATTCTCTCTTTGCAAAAAGGTTATAAATTTTATATATATATATATATATATATATATATGAATAAATACACACACACACACACACATATATATATATATATATATATATAAATATTTATAAATAATCACCGCATACGTATCCAGTACTACTGTAAAACACAATCGTAATTTCAACGTTTTATGATTTTTTTTTACGTAAATAATTTTCTTGATGTGTTGTAAAAGTTTGAGGTCAGGAATATGCCTACTTTAATGCCGGTTTTAATGTTGTTCAAGTTTTTTAAATATTATATTTTACTTGTTCATTATTTCTTACATCGTTTATTTATTTCCTTATTTCGTTTCCTCACTAGGCTATTTTCCCCCGTTGGAGCCCTTGGGTTTATGGCATCTTGATTTTCAAACTAGGGTTGTAGCTTAGCTAATAATAATAATAATAATAATAATAATAATAATAATAATTGTAGGCCCATATTTATTTCCAAATATATAAGGCATATTTTGTTTTTAACTTTCAATAACTTGCATTTTTAGATTTATCTAAGAAAAACACTATTGTAGGTTTGTTAAATATTTCATGCAAGGGTTTTAAAAGTTAAATGCATCATGCTTAAAATAGGAGCGATTTAAACATCTAATATACAAGAGTGTTACTCTATAAAAAAAAAAAATAAGCCTAAATACGTACATGTAAATTTTCGTGCGGAATATAAGATTGCTTCTTAAGATTGAAACAGGATTTCACTCCTTAAACACGAATTTTCAAGCCTATAGTATTAAATAAAAGAGGATTATGCTACTCTAAATAACCTTAAAATGCACACATGGGAATTATCATGACAAATATACAATTACTTCTTAAAATTGAAACGTTATTTCAATCCTTAAAAAAAAAAAATGTTTGTGTTACTCTATGAAATTTTTTTAAATACACACATGTGCATTTTCATACCATATATACGATTACTTCTTAAAATTAAAACGGGATTTCACTCCTTAAAAAGGTGAATTTTTAAGCCTACAATATCAAGTCAAAGGTGATTGTATTACTTAAAAAACTTTATTATACACACATGCTTATTTTCATGCCAAATATACAATTACTCCTTAAAACTGAAACAGGTGATTTTACGGCTCAAACTCGTGAATTTTCAAGCCTGTAATATTAAATCAAAGGTAATTTGATGCATAATATACGCACGATTGTACTGGAAATACCAAAAGAATAAAACAAGACACCGCCCACCATCCAACAGGGGGGGGGGGAGAGCGAGACCAGCGTTCATTAGTTCAGGGAGGGCGTGACTTGCACATCCTCGGAGTCTTTTTCACTTTCGTTGAATTATTATCGAGACCAGTCACGGCCACACGAGCGGACTTGGTACCTTTTTTCCATCTTTGTTTTTTTTCTTGCTCGTTTTGTGCGTTAGCTGAGAGAGAGAGAGAGAGAGAGAGAGAGAGATTACAAATGTTTACTATAACATGAGCAATGTTGTTGATAATGTTGATATTCGTGAGAGAGAGAGAGAGAGAGGAAAGAGAGAGAGAGAGAGAGAGAGAGAGAGAGAGAGAATGGTTATGAGCAATGTTGTAGACAATGTTGATATGAGAGAGAGAGAGAGAGGAGAGAGAGAGAGAGAGAGAATTGTTACAAATGCTTACAACTATATGAACTATGTTGTTAACAATGTTGATATTCATGAGAGAGAGAGAGAGAGAGAGAGAGAGAGAGAGAGAAATAATGGTTACAGGTGTTTACATGATAAACAAGGTTGTTGACAATGTTCATACTCATGAATTGTAGTGTAAAACCAGGTTTTTTTCCTTTCCTCTTACGCTCTAGTCTGTGCGTATTTGTGATCACGTTTGGGTAATATACGCACACGTTCACACACATATGATACACAATTTCTCTAACTGTTGTGGAGAAACACTTCCTGCTCGATTTATCATCATTAATCTCCTCGTAAAATACCTTCCTTCATATTGCTTTTCGGGTGGATTTCTCTCTCTCTCTCTCTCTCTCTCTCTCTCTCTCTATATATATATATATATACATAAAACATAAATATATATATATATATATAAACATATATATATATATATATATACACACATATATATATATATATGTGTGTGTGTGTGTGTGTGTGTGTGCGTGTGTTTCTGTGTGTTTCGTCACTAAATAGTGATTTTCATACCTATATAACTGGGCTATCAAAGTAGTCTAATTTTGTTTGGAAAGAGACATAACTTCGAATTCTAGCCAACGACGGAAAATATTCTACCACAATATTGTACAAAAAGAACACACACGTCTTACATAAATACATACATACATACGTACATACATACACGAACAAATATAAATACATACATACATACATACATACATACATACATACGTACACGAACAAATGTAAATACATACATACATAAATACGTACAAGAACAAATACAGCCGTTTCATAAATCTCCTTATGTATGTCAGGGAGTTTGGCCAGTTTTCATCAAGACGCTGGCCAACTGTGGATTGATGATGGGAGACCTTTTTCTGATCACTCACGGCAAACCAACCTAGTATGGGTAGCAATGACTAGTACAGCTTTGTGTGTATGTAATATAAAATTTCCAATAGTGTGTATCAAAATTTATGCACAAAACTTGCGTGTATATATATATATATATATATATAGAGAGAGAGAGAGAGAGAGAGAGAGAGAGAGAGAGTAGTTACAAATGTTCACAACAATATGAGCAATGTTGTAGACAATGTTGATATTCGAGAGAGAGAGAGAGAGAGAGAGAGAGAGAGGGAGAGAGAGAGGCCTTAAAACTCATGACTTTTCAAGTGACCTTTTTATAGACTTGAATTTCCTCCAGAATACATTTCAACGAAGCTCGTCCAATCCCGGTTACGACAGACTCGCATCCACCCATTTTTTTCTTTTGTTTAAACTGGGGACCTTGTATTGTCTTAATCTAAATTGGAAAAAAAAAAAAAAAAAAAACACGAAATTATAAGTTTTATGATACGTGATGCTGCTGTACAGGGTTACAATAATGGGACTGAGATTCTCTCTCTCTCTCTCTCTCTCTCTCTCTCTCTCTCTCTCTCTCTCTCTCTCATAATTTTGCCCTGTAGGCAAGGTTGGTAAAAATACACAAACACACACACACACACACACACACATATATATATATATATATACACTAGTATACGCGACCCGGCAAAAATGTCGGGTAAATATTTAGATAAGTATGTACACACACAGATTCGACCCTTCCTACCCTCTCTCCATTTCCTTACTACAGTTGTACGTCTGGCCACGTCACTGAGCGTGATCAGAAACACACACACACACACACACATATATATATGTATATATATATATATATATATATCATCCACATATGGTTTCATATGGTAGATGGAGATGGTTTGGGCATGCTCTTCGCACTCCCCAAGAGAGATTAATTCACCAAACGTTTAACTGAGCTCCACAAGGCACTAAGAATTGGAAGACCCAGGCCTACATGGCTTACGGCTATAAAGCGCGAAGTAGGAGATGATGAATGGAGAAGTATTGAATTAAAAGCTTAAGACAGAGACGACTGACGAAATTTAACCGAGGCCCTTTGCGTCAATGGGCGTAAGAGGAGATGATGATGATGATGAATATATATATATATATATATATATATAGATAGATAGATAGATAGATAGATAGATAGAAATAGAGTGAGAGAGAGTCTTGCTCTTTATCATATATATATGTATATATATATATACATACATACATACATATATATATATATATATATATATCCCTCTCCCATTCCTTGATAATAAATTACACGGCAGCCTCCTCCCATCACAACACCCACAACTTTTTATACCCGGTTTTCCTCTCTTTATCTCTCGCCCCATTGAGCAGCAGGAGGAGGAGGAGAGGCGTGTGAGCGATCCATTCTGGTCTCTCAGAGTCTCAGGTGTCAGGGAGGCCGTGGCTGAGGTCAGGCACGCCGGGGAGGAACGCTTCCTTCCCTCGGCATAAAGGTCAAGTTAGGTTCGTAGGAAAGGGAAAGTGATTCTGGTCTCGCTCTCTGTCGTGAGAGACTGGCTCGGTGGGCGAGGAGGGGTTTCCCAAAGGGCGGGGTGGCCATGGGTATACCGCTTCCCCTTGTTTCGGGGCTATTTTAGGGTACGGGGTGGATGTTCCAGCGCATGCGCTGTTTTGTTTACTTCTTGGCGTTGCAGTTTTCGTTCCCTTGATTTGAGGATGTTTGCTGTTTGTTTGTTTGCTCTTGCATTACTTTGTTTTTAGGTTTGCGGGATCGTTATATGTCATTTACGAACTATTCACTACTCGATTTATATATTTTTTACATTAGTCTTCAAGAAAATCCCTTGATTATATATGTATTAACTTGTTTCCATGCGCTATTTATTCGTCTTCCATATCTATGATAGGGAAACACAAAAACTTATCTGTCATCTGAAGTAAATCCAATACTTTAATTTTGTAATATTGAGTCTCTACTTGAACAGTTACCTGTCGCAGTAGTAGTCTTTTCTGGTATCAGATATTGTGGCCTTTTATGATGTAGTTTCTCGACAATAAAAGATAAAAAGAAAAAAAATCAGTAATTTCTTACTCTGCTTGCAAAGACAAAAAAGTGGTTATAACTTGTATTTGCCATTAGGGTGTTCGCTTGTCATAAAACATAAAAAAACCTCTGGATCTTACTAAAGTAATATTAAAACCTGTTTTCTGTATAGAAATACAGCAGAAAAAAAAAAATAAAATGGAATCTGGACTTCTTGACTCCATGATAATTTAGGATACGTTTCTCACGAAAAATTCTTGAATTTATATTTAGAAATATAATTATCAAACTCTCAGCATCAAAACTCAAAGCTGGGTTGAGAGGAGGAGCATCTATAGGGTCCACTTACTAAATTGATCTCTAAATATTTCTGTCCTTACAGTATATTCTTTTGGAAGGCATCCCTTTGAAAGCCTTGGGTTCCGAAAGAATATACAACAACAACAACAACAACAACAATAACAACAACAACTACAACAACAATAACAACAACAGCAACAAAAACAACAACTACAACAACGACAACAAATGCAGCCGTTTCTAGTCCACTGCAGGGCAAAGGCCTCAGATATCCCCTTACTCATGATTGGGGTTTGGCCATTTCATCATCATTGGTGATGGTGGGAGACTTTTCGTCTGATCACTCAAAGCAAAAGAACCTACTATGGTTGGATCTGACTAGTACAGCTTTGCTGATCATGGTGATACACAAACCCTTTCACAACGGCAAATTATCTCCACTCACAAAGAATATGTTATGTGTAAACAAATTCTCTATAAGTGGGATTCGAACCCACGCTGGCTCCATTTGAGAAAGCCTATTGGTCACATAAAACACATAAGCTGGAAAAGAATTCCAAAGCCCATCAACAGAGTGAAAAGTCACTAAAAAAAAAAAATTATACTTTTAATTAAGATTTCGAATATATGCATTTAATACCCTTAGAGTTTTGAACATGAAATTTCGTTCTTTGTAACAAATTAGCAAATGCGAGTAATGTTACTTACAATATATTTCGTTTCCCAGTAATACATTAATAAAAAATTTAAGCATCTGCAAATATTAGTAATATAATTTTTCAAAAGGCCTAGTAGATTCCAGCGTTTACTGTGACATATCCTCTCTCTCTCTCTCTCTCTCTCTCTCTCTCTCTCTCTCATACACACATATGTATATAAATAAATAAATAAATATATATATATATACATATATATATATAAATATATATATACATATATATATGTATATAAATAAAAATAATATATATATATATATATATAAATATATACATATATATATGTATATAAATAAAAATATAGATATAAATATATATATATATATATATATATGTATATATATAATATGTATATATATAATATGTATATATTTATATATTCATGTATATATATTTATATATATACATATACATATATATATATATATATATATATATAAATGTGTGTGTATGTATGCGTGTGTACGGGCGCGCGCGCATGCATGTGTGCGTCAATACTTCCTCGCGATCACTATGGAAGGACACTGAAAATAATTGGGCAATGTAGACAAAAGAGATAGGCCAGAACCAGACATCTGCATCTAGTTTGGTCGACTGAAAATTTTTCCTCCTTTTGTCCGGAATCTTTTCGTTTACTTATTTCTTTCACTATATTTCGTTGTGACTAAATTCTGTATTTTATTACATTAATTTTTAAGAATTATATTTTGCAGTTTTCAGACTAACTTCTCGTGTCTTCAAGATTCATAAAATGATTGTGATGATAAGAATAACCACGAAGTTTTATAGCGAAGTTGAAGATAATGAAGGTGGTGGAAGTGATAGTGATGATGACGTAGGTGGGTGACTGATCTCGATGAAGGTGAGATTTATAATGATTGAAGTGATGTCAATGATAGTCCTGTGTTAATTGATGAAGGTAATGATGACAGAGATAGTGATAGGTAGCTGGCTATAATGATAGTAACTAGAGTGACGTCAATGATAATCCTGTGTTAATTGATGAAGGTAATGATGATAGAGATAGTGATAGGTAGCTGGCTATAATCAGTAACTAAAACGTTGATGAGAAAGAAAATGGAGATGACACTTGGTAGTTTGCTGGCGGTATTAACAGTGATAATGTTGATGGTAGTGATAATGGATGAAGCACTAATAACAGTGATGTTATGAAGTCAACAGTCATGTTTTCGATGATGGTGTTGACTGATAACGAATGTAATTTATTTTTGATCTCATATAAACGATTTTCATTTTCAGAAAAAAAAAATGTTTTACTAATATTCTAACCATCATGGTATCCCAATAAGCTTGAATTTCATTTATAATTTCCCATACTATAGATAGTCCCAATTTCGAATGTGTTATTTTTTTATTGCATTGATTTATTTCTGTCATTATATGAGCGTTATTGCAAAACATCATAAAATGAAAGAATCCTTGATTGCAACAATAATTCAAAGTTAAAAGAGGTTAGACACCAAGATCGTAGAAAGGAAGCGACAACAGGGCAGAGGTAAAGGGTATATACTATGTGTTGCTCGGACTTTGTAGAAGTCTGGCGCGGGTTCGAATCTGTAGCCGACCAGTCAGAGAGGCGGACACTTTGCTATCCGTGTAGACACCTCAGGATTATGTATGTAATTGACGAATAGGTTTGCATAAAGCAAATGGGTGTTACAGACTAATACACACATAAAGAAAGCCACTCAACACCTAAACACATAACGGACATCTTACACGTCTCGAACTGTTGACCTAACCGCGCCAGGACTCCTCGCTGCTGGGAGGAAAGACGCTGGTGAATGGTACAACATAAGAACATATTGTACGCTACCGGGGTATAAAGCGATGTCAGGCAGGGAAGCCGACCGGGAGTACGGTCTACATCAAAGCCAAAGCAAAGTCTTTCAAAAGAGGGCAACCTTGCTTTACCCGAGACGAAAAAAAAAAAAAAAAAAAAAAAAAAACGTTCATAGAAGCTGCTAGTAGTCCAAATGAAGCTGTAACACCTTCAAGTAATACCTATAGTACATAGCATGTTGCACAGTGCCCTAATGGCACTACTTCAATTGCAGATAAGAGGAAAGAAAGCCGTACAATGTGCAGGATAAATTAAACAAAGGAAAATGACAAAAGGATAGAGGTGAGTGGCGCAGCGTGCAAAGTTGAAGAGGGTTTGCTAATAACCCTTCTGCTGTGTAGTTGTGTGATATGACTATTGAATTCAGCTTCTTGACAAAGATTCTTAAAGTATTTAACAGATGAATTTAGAGGTTCCTTTTTTCTAGTCTTAATAAGAAATATATATATATATATATATATACACACACACACACACACACATATATATATATATATATATATAACTAGAGTGTGGGTGTCTGCGCCTATGCAAGTATTTTGCCAATTTGTTTTTCAACAAACTCGCAAATCTCAGGATTTGGGCAAACAATTATTCATAAAAGAGACATAAATAAGATGGGTGTATTCTCATCAACAATGCCACACCTGCATCACAGGTAAGCTCTCTCTCTCTCTCTCTCTCTCTCTCTCTCTCTCTCTCTCTCTCTCAACACAATTTGCTAGCGCTATTAACAGTGATAATGTTGTCAAATAATATAATAGAGCTTTTTTTCTGTCATATAATACGATTTTCCCTTTTCGTAAAAATCAATAACGAAATACATTCAAACTTCCTTGAATGTCATATACCACATTTTCAAACTTGGAATACGTTATATATTCAAACTAATTCCACACATCAAATACTGTACATCAAAATCTAGCTTGAGTACTAGATGCAATCAAACTCAGATTGAATATAAGATAAATTTAAATTTAGTTCAAGCGCTAGACTTGGCTTGAATACAAATTAAAGTCAAACCAGATTTGAGGAAAAAAAAAAAAAACATCCACTACTATTGTTTTGAGTAGTCACTACATTTAAATTCAGTGAAGTCTATTACATGAACACTTTTATCGAAACAAAACCATTACCTACTATTTTTCGATGCATAAAAATTTACATGTTACAGATTTTTGATCGTTGGTAACGAAACATCACCAGATTTTTTTTTCAGGGTGAAATCACAGCATTTACAGTGTTTCGGTGTAAAGCTAAGAATGCCAAAACTTTCACTCTAAAACCTCCTGATGTGAAGCCCTCGAGGCTGACAAGGTAAGGCAAGACTCAAAGCAAGACGAAAGAATCACAAGACATCATTAAACAACTATGTACGAATCGACAAGATCACCTTGAGGGAGCATATAGCATTTGAATTCGCTTGATAGTCTTTTGGATAACTATGGTAAGTTTTTGCATTAAAAGTTCATATTCTTGTAGTGTCTCTTGTTGAACATAATTATGTGTCGTGGTCATTGGAAATCTAAACAGTTCGTAACAGCCTTGTTGCTTTTGGCTAATGTAGTTCTCGTTCTATCAACTGATGGTGAGGAAAAAGAACATGTTCCTATTATGAAATGTAGCACATAAGATTGCCATACATGTAAGTGGTTTGAATGGGAAATGTAAAAGTACAAATTAATTATATAGGCGTAAGCATACAAAGTTATATTATGTCAAAGATAGACATACTCACGCAGAGAAATTGAAGGTTACACCCTTTGGGCGCCACTCTCTAAAGGGGATAAATTGTAAGAAAAGATTATCTATATACATTTAGCGTATAATGTTTACAAATGTCTCTAGGCTGTTATAATGTGATGAAAGTTGACCAAGTGTAGATTCAAAGGCGGAAGAATGTGGCAATGACAGAAATGTACAAATCCAATCGAGAAATACACAAGTGTACCTTGTAGGCTTCGAAGTCTTCTAAATGTCAAGACCGTGGAATTTTTGCCATGGGGGTCTAAACATCTAAACCTGGTAATCTACGTCCCATGATTATGGCTTCCTTATTCTCGGTAAGGTAACCTGAGGTACTGTCACCTCAGGGAAGTACAACAGTTGGTATCTTTCCCGATGAATGACATTTACTTTTAAAGAATTAAATTGAGTTTGGTTTTCGTAATGGAAGTTCGAGGGCTTTCATGTTTGTATGGGTTGACCACAGTCTGACAGTCTGCAGATACGTATTATTATCTGTATATTGAAATTCTCAGTTATGGATGGGAACTCTAAGAGATAATCTTATTTTTCAAGTCACTTATTAATTCATTTGCAATATATTTACAAACATGCTATCACAAACGCACTCATGAATATATTATCATCAAAATAATTCTTTCGTTCTTACAACCTAGTGACTCTAGAATGAGAGAGAGAGAGAGAGAGAGAGAGAGAGAGAGATGAGAGAGAGAGAGAGAGAGAGAGAGAGAGAGAGAGAGAGAGAGGCTTATAGCAGTTATTAAATAATAGCGTTCCAACTTAGCGTTTAATTCTCAGTCGTAGGGAACGCAATATCTACCTATTTTCTCTTTCTCATTATTGGTTTAACGACTCCCTCACTCCGACTGGCTCTCTGTCCTTCCGCCAACGCCAATCTCGAGATCAAAAATGACCTTATGATGTTCCTTGACCTTTTCCAGGATGTTGGCCCGTGACCTTTCCCTTCGTTTCAAAGATCAGACTTTAAGTATACTTCTGAGTCTATAAACACAAGGAAGTCAACTGATCTTGATGCAATTATAGTCTCAAAACCACAAGTCGAATTCCTTTTATGTAATAAGTCATTAGCGCAGGCGCAGAGCCACGCACGGTTTACGTAGTCCAGTTTTTGCCATCATACAGGAAGGCTCGGCTTTTATGTAATATGTGTTACAAGATGGATTATGCATGATAAATGTGAAATGATTTCATGCTCGCGTTTCTAACTGTATCCGCCCAGTTGATATCATTTCAGAGCAAAATGTCATCTGGCGATTCTTATTAATAAACGGTATTGCTCTTAATCGACTAAAGGTTGTTACTTCTGGGTAAAAAGTTTTTTTTTTTTTTTTTTTTTATAATTGGTTCAGTGAAGTTACGGAATAAACTTACACGACATAAAGGTTAAACAGTGTTATTGGCAATTGCACTTCTACTTTCATACTGCCTCAGATATTTTTTTTACAGGAAATTTCAACTAGTAAATAAGTGGTGATCTTATATAATGTTTTGGGTTATTTTTCTTTACGTAAATTATTTGGACGTCATCAGCATCGCTATTATCATGATCAAGTCTCCTATTACATAGCTACCTTCATCCGTGTCGTTATAAGAATTTACAAATTTGAATAAGAAAAGAACACCACTCCAAACCGCATGTTTTTAAATGTTATTTCTCTTTTTCAAATCGACAGGAAAGTAACTGCTACTGAAACGTGATTAAAAATTTAGGAAAGTAACTGCTACTGAAACATGATTCAAAATTTAGGAAACACGGAACCAATAAAAATTTCCAAAGCAAAGAAAAAAAATCCCCTTTTATTCAACTTTGAATTTAAAATTTAAATATAGCAAATCATTTTGTTCTCTTTCACTCATACATGATTTCAACAGGAAAACAAGTAGTGATCTCATCTGACACTCTGGACTGATTATTTTACAGTTGAGTAGGATTATTTTTTCCATATTTAGCGTCACTGTTGTATGATACTGTAACATAATCGACTAAAAGTGTAATGATATACTGTTGTAAATATTAATGTCAGCCCTGTATGCAACCGTAATTATTTGAAAGTTTTATGCAATCTTGTATAAAAATATCCGCATCAGTACTATATGATACTGTATAACACTAAACGTCTTTAACTTTAGTATTGTATGAAAATGTATTCCTACTCTTGCCTTTTAAGATTTATATGGTCACTGACGTATCGAAAAAAGCCAGACCATTTTTGTCCTGTTTTATTTTTTTTTATTATTATTATTTTTTTTAAATTGAATAGAAACATGAATATTCTTTTCACTGTGAAATATAAAGCAAGTGCCCTGACAAGGCAGGTGACCAACTGCAAAATGATCTATGAGTAGAATTTAAAGTTCTCTATGTCATATGTGAGTGTGGTCTAAGGCAAGGCTTTTCAAAAAAAAAAAAATAAAGTTATTGTATAATGACCCAGTACCATAAATTTGATATTAAAATTATGTCAAATGGCCTAACATGATGAAAGGCTCTGTGTATCGCCGTGATCGGCAAAAGCTGTACTAGTCATGAACACCCATACTAGGTTGGTTTTCTGTGGGCGATCAGACTAAAGTCTCCTACCATCACCAATCCGCAGTGGACAGCGTGGTGATGAAAATGGCCAAATCCAAGGCATGACTAAGGATACGTCTGAGACTTTTGTCCTTGCAGTGGACTATAAACAGCTGTATTATGTTATGTCGATTGTAGGGAGTTGTATACGAAATAAACCATAATATATAATTTAAAGTGTGTATATGAAATTATAACTGAATTAACGTACTGAAACTTCGTACAAATGCAATGACAGTGTTTGGAGTTTGGCCTAAATTTTCTTACGCAATACGGTACTTAGCAATGACACACCGCCACATCATAGAAAAAAAAATGGACAGTTGCACGCACCTAAATTTGAAATATTGTAGTTTTCTATAGTTATTAATGTTATAAGAATGCTATCATATTAAATATAGAATGAAAATATAAATAGGTATATCTTCAAATACAAAAAACTATAAAACACCCAATAATAATAATAATAATAATAACAACAACAACAACAACAATAA
>NC_090754.1:38552309-38554809 GCF_036898095.1 Palaemon carinicauda | reverse complement strand
TAGAAACCTCTTTTCATCTAGATTACACTCCATTTTTTCAGTCTAACAAAGTTGTAAAGGTGTGTATATTGAAAAGGGCGTGCGCGAATATCTCATATTCGCATGTAAATCATCTACTATCTTTATCTTGCAGACGCTCGCTGTGCGTTGGGGAGATTCTGATTTCTCACTGATCTGCTATTTTTTTTCTGCCTCTTTTGCGCGTGCGTGCAATTTCAGAAAGTGTATTTCTCTGTGACCCTAATATATCAAAGTTTCAAATATCACGGAGGTCTAGTTTCTCGCTACGTATTTTTCATGTCGTTGGTCTATTGACCAATGGTCTACATATAGACACACACATATACACACGCACACGCGCGCGCGCACACACACACATATATATGTATATATATATAAATAATTATATATATACATATATATATATATATATATATATATATATATATATATATATATATATATATATATATATACTGTTATAAATCAAACTAAAGAGAACTGTGATATTTCATAAAGTGAAAGGGTGACAGTAATCTAACTACTGCATAAAAAAAAATTATATACAATGAATTTTGAGCATCCATAATGGTATTTCATAAGGGTTTCGTGAACCCATATAAAGTAAGCGAAGTAACATTTTACACTCATGCTACTGCTATTAATGTTAAATACAAAAGCCTCCCCCAATTCACATGATGTATAATTAATAAAAGAAAGATAATAATTTACAGATAATCTTGAATTTCTCAAGAAAAAAAAGTAGATAATGATCCATAATTCCAAATTGAAACTCATAATAAAGATCACTCGAAACGTATGACACTCAACAAGTATTCTCCTTAAAACTCCGTATTTTGCTAGAAATAAATGGCAACGCTTAAAAATTTGATTATAAAACTGTAAAAGTCTGGCAATCTTTATTCCAGGATTTTTTATCTTTTAAAAACGGTTATATTGACGTAAAAGAGTGATATTACGGTCACCAACCCGTAAAAGATAATAACAAAGAAAGGTAAAAGTACGGTCGCCTGTATTTCACTGAAATACGGTTGAGAACAGTATATTCATACAGAGAAATTCCAATAAAAATTACGGTTTTACGGTTTTACTGAAAAAAATTATCGTGTTACAATACTTCCCAAACATCCATATCCATCTAAAGAATACCACTTCTTATTAAAGATTTGTTCAAAAAAAAAAAAAAAAAAAAAAAAAAAAACAGATTCCCAACAGTTATATTTTCTCCCTGTTATAATTCTTTCACGTCTTAATTAATGGACACTTTCAGTCTAGATAACCAAAAGCACAGCCTACCACGGCCAATTAACTGCATTTCAAGTTGATTGTGGAACAGGCTATTTTAAACTTTTTTTATATTTTCAATAACATTTTATTGAACAATTAAGTCTTTTTCTTGAAAAAATCAAACTGCTGTACAAATAAAAACCAAAATACTGTTTTATACAATACATCCACCTCTAATATTAAATTTGCTTACTACGAACTGATTTCACTCTTTTAATTACTGCACTTCATCTTAAAATAATAATAAATTCAGTCTTTTCATAATTGTGATGATTTTTCGATCCAATTCCAGAAAAGGCGAGTAAGACAGGGTGAATTGCATTTACTTATTTCTAGCCAGACAAAAATAAATACATGTACTGTAAAAGAATGTCATCTTGGAAGACGTTCCTAGTCTCGCTTCTTGAAAGAGAGGAAACTTGATAAAAATGGTTTTCTAAATTATTACTATTTCTAGCTAGGTTACAACCCTACAAGGAAAAGCCCAGTGAGGATAGAAAATAATGAAATAAATAAACTACAAGAGAAGTAATGAACAATATAAAATAAAATATTTCAAGAACAGTAACAAAATTAAAGTAAATCTCTCACATATATACTATGAAAAACTTTGAAACCAAGGAAGAGAAATAAGATAGCATTACGTGTCAAAGTTTTTTTTTTTTTTTTTTTTTTTTTTTTTTTTTTTTTTTTTTTTTTTTTTTTTTTTTTTTTTTTTTTTTTTTTGCTGAATAAGAAGAATCAGAAATTTTGACAAAAGTAGAAATGGTAAAGAAATCACAATTTTCTAAAACGTGTTTTGCTTCACAACAAACCACATAAAATGGCATAAACCAAACCCTGCCCTCTGCCGTGGACATTGGCATACCCTTGAAAAAAATATAACGAACTATAAAGAATAAAAAAAAGACACCCACAAAGGTTACGTACTAAACACAAACATAAAAAAACACACCAACAAACGCATGCACACATCTGCCCTAGATGGTCACTTGCCCTCGATTGGTTGAGGTAAAGAGGAGAATGTTAGTAGTAAGCAATAGAAAACCTAAAAGCAACAAATTGGAAGGTGATTTACACAGTATATTCTGGTAATTTCGTAAATTTTGAATAAAATCATTAGAAAGATCGCAAAAGATGATATATATATATATATATATATATATATATATATATATATATATTATATATA
>NC_090754.1:38547309-38549809 GCF_036898095.1 Palaemon carinicauda | reverse complement strand
TTGTATACACGAACCTTCAAAGCCGCTTCTATACTTTTTTTGTATTCTGTTAAACAAGATACTACAGTCTTAATAGATATAAAAAGGTCATGACCATAAACGTACTAAAGGCAAGAATAATTGAAATTATGTTTTCATAAGCATAGAAGAACAAAAGATGAGAGAGAGAGAGAGAGAGGAGAAGAGAGGAGAGAGAGAAGAGAGAGTGAGAGAGAGACGATAGAGAGAGAGAGAGAGAGAGAGAGAGAGAGAGAGAGAGAGAGGAGAGAGAGAGAGAGAGAGAGAGAGAAGGCGGAAGACAGTGGACATCAGAAAAAAAAATATATACAAAAAACCATCGTGCGTAAAACCTCTGTTCTTTGCGGATATAAAAATGCTAGATGGGCCATTTTGCCCCCTCTCCCCCCCCAAAAAAAAAAAAAAGAAAAACACCACCAATGATAATTATTTGTCATTAACAAACGCAAACCTAAATTAACACATTAATTACGTTCATTTAGCAATCAATATCTTTACCTCTAAATAGAATATGGAGAGATTTATACACATAACTGACTCGTTGCTTCCCTGTCTAGCTGCTTAAAACATACAGTAGATGCTAAAAAAAAAATAGTTTTTAAATCAATCCACGCAGGGGAAAAATTAGCGATGATAAAAAATAGTGGTTCGATAAAAGGGAAAGTGATTACGTTTCTTCTTGATTAATGTGGCCTTATGCCAGCACGGACTTGTCCCCCTGCTCATAGGAATAGAGATTGAAATGCAAACAGAATAAATTGGAATGAAAGGATATGAGGTGTGAAAACGGAATCGAAAGGATAACGAAAGAATAAGCGACAAGTTAGTTACTAAGGCTTATGCTTATTCATCAAAAGGTCTCTTCTAGAAGATATATATTGGATCTTCTCGGATATAGGATAAAATGTTGGTAAAACTACAGTACATAAACCAGCATTATATAGTTGTATTCCAGAAGCATCGAATTATTATGAACAAAGCTAAGAAAAAATGAGATTGCAGAGGAGGAGACTAAAGCCAAAAGTTGGAGGTTTGCCCGAGAAGACCTTAAACCAGTTTTTTTATCGAAAAGGGTCTTAAACACTGACGATAAAAATGGTTCCGTGTACATCTTGCTTGGCGATGGTGATAATGGAAAAGAAACAAAACTGGAGAGAGGATTTTTTTTTCAGCTTCTATCACTCAAGATAGTTTTTGGATAATGCTTTTATGAGATACAAATATTCAATTGTTAGTGTTAGTGAAAGTCTGATGCATTGATCTTATAGAGATTTTAGTAAGAAAATGGACAAAGAGACACCTGGAATTAAAAAAAAAAAAAAACAAAAAAAAAAAAAAAACAGTAGGCCTGGGTCAACAAAATGTTTTATGGAATACTAGTGCAATACAAATTATGCTGGGCGCATAATTGGATATGTAAATTGAATATGTGTTATTACATAATTATGCAAAAAGATGTATATCATAATTTCATCTTACAATAGATAAGTGAGGCATCTCTCTTTCCAGTCGCTCTCACTGCTTTGATGAGCTAAACTTTTATTAATAAATAAACTTGAGCATTATTTAGGTCTCCATGATTCTGTTTAGATCGTTATTACACTCGATATAATTACACAATATGAATATACGCTAAATTAAATACACACATTGTGTATTGCCATGAACAGCAAAGCTGTACTAGTCAGGGCCACCCATACTAGATCAGCTTGCTATTAGCGTTCAGACAAAAAACTCCCACCATCACCAATCCGCACTGGCTAGCGTGGTGATGAAAAGTAGCCAAACTGCAGACATGAATTGACATGTCAGAGGCATTTGCAGCTGTTTTTGTTTACATAGACACACACACACACACACACATATATATTATATATATATATATATGAATATATATATATATATATATATATATATATATATATATATATATATATAATATATGTGTGTGTGTGTGTGTGTATATATACATACAGTATATATATATATATATATATAGTATATAATATATATATATATATACTTATATATATATATATATATATATATATACATCATGGACGAGAACAATAATTATCTTTAATACGAGAAGGAGGTGATGAACCTGACAGTACAAATTACGGAAATAAAGATTTAGTACAAGTAAAAAAGGCAGATGACTTGGTATTTATCATAAAAATAGAACAGACAACAGAAAGATAGATAGGGAAAGAACATCGCAGGTTCAAATGTTGAAGATGAGTGGTTCAAGTGTTTGTTAAGAACCGAAGAATGAGTCGTATTTGGACTTCAATTAATATAAAACTGGAGGTAATTTGACGCGAAGAGCAATCTAGTTAGTGTGGAAAGTGATTCTCGTTAAAATTGTTACATTACTTTGCGATTTAAAGATAATTTTGTACGAGAAAATTGAGACGGAGGAGTCATTAGTCTAGTGTAGAAATGAGACGAAGAAGTCATTGGTCTAGTGTAGAAATGAGAA
>NC_090754.1:38532309-38534809 GCF_036898095.1 Palaemon carinicauda | reverse complement strand
AACGCTTATATCTCACTTTAATAGTATATTTATCAGATTTAAGGATTTGGGATAAATATAGTTCTGCACCCAAACGCATCTAGGATCAAATCCTGTGAGGTAGAAGTAAGATGAGGTTGGGACAGTAAGATAGAAGATAGAAGAAAGAACAGAGGAAGAGTATTTTCCCTGTTGGAGCCCTTGGGCTTATAGCATCTTGCTTTCCCAACAAGGGTTACAGCTTGGCATGTAATAATAATAATAATAATAATAATAATAATAATAATAATAAGAAGAAGAAGAAGAAGAAGAAGAAGAAGAAGAAGAAGAAGAACATGAAGCAAGTGCTGCCGAAGGAAAGCTGCAGAGATCCCTAAATAACTTAAACATCACCTTTTAAAACAGCATGCAATATATTATATTATATATATATATATATATACTATATATATATATATATATATATATAAATATATATATATAAATATATATATATATATATATATATATATATATATATATATATATATATATATATATATATATATATATATATATATATATATATATAACACACTTTTCGCATCAAATTATATTTTGAAACCATGAACTGTATTTATTATTTATATTTTACATATTTACTTTCATCTCTGTAATCTAAACAGCATAGTATCTCTCATATACGTAACTTCTAAAAATGGCTCCTACCAGTTCGTAGTGTAAAGTACAAGTTGCATTTCTAGACTCTAGAATCTATTTAATTCACTCTGTTTAAAGGTTTAAAGGCCACTCATGAATGACAGAGGCTTGGGGACAGTGACATTGCCTTAGCAAGCAGGACAATACCCTAGAGACTGACCATATATACATATGATCAGCGCCCAAGCCCCCTCTCCACCCAAGCTAGGACCAAAGAGGGTCAGCTGCTGATGACTCAAACAGGTAGACCTATAGCTTGGAGGAAAAATAACGTATTAATCCTTCTAGACCTATAGGCTCCCCCAAACATTGCCATCCTTAGCCCCACAAAAATGGTGAGACTGCAGCGACAAAAGGGACTAACAAAATTGAGCGGACTCGAACCCCAGTCTGGCGTTAACTAGTCAGGGACGTTACCCATATGGGCCATCGTGAAGCAACCGGATGTAACTCAAATATTGTCAACTTTCTCCTCTTTTATCTCAGTAAGTCCTTCGTGAATGGTGATAAACTCTTCACTGTGAGTTGATCAAGATCTTCCGGAAGTTCTACGGAAGTAGTAAAATTGTTAAAAGTCTCCCATTAACAAGGATGACTTTTCTTTCGTAGAAACTAAGTTGTGAACAATATTTAGCCTTCTAAGACGCGGTAACTATTTTTCTATACCGATTAAAACCATTCAGTCTACTAATCACCAGATGATTATATATATATATATATATATATATATATATATATATATATATATATATATATATATATATATACAATTCATATATATACATATATGTATATGTGTGTGTATTGTGTGTGCATGTATACACACACCACATATATATATAATATATATATATATATATATATATATATATATATATATATATATATATATATCATCCGTTACTAGTCCACTGAAGAACAAAGGCCTCAGACATGTCTTTCCACTTGCGTCTGTTATTATTATTATTATTATTATTATTATTATTATTATTATTATTATTATTACTTGCTAAGCTACAAACCCTAGTTGGAAAAGCAGGATGCTATAAGCCCAAGGGCTCCAACAGGGATAATAGCCCAGTAAGGAAAGGAAACGAAGGAAATAAATAACATACAAGAGAAGTATTGAACAATCAAAATAAATATTCTAAGACCAATAACAACATAAAATATATTTTATTAATAAAAATCTTTAGATTTAAAATCCCACCATTACCATTTAAATGTTTCATCAATGGAAAAATTCTTTAATATTTTTCATATCTTCATTCAATTCTTATAATCATATTTTCAATTTCCCAAATTGGGAAATTTCACAGGTCAGGAAAACCAATCGAGGGTAACCGAGGTCGTTTCAGCGTTTTTCAAATCCTATAAAAAGGTGGAAAGGACTTCAAGCATCAAATTATGCAAAACCAAAAATAAATTCGGGGTTTTCGATATAACCCGGAAGCAAGGAACCCCCGGATTATCATGATGTGATTCTGACATTTTTGAGTCCTTGAAACGCAAGCGAAGGTAGTTAGTTCGTTTTTATTATTATTATTATTATTATTATTATTATATATATTATTATTATTATTATTATTATTATTATTATTATTTTCATTATAATAATAATAATATAATAATAATAATAATAATAATTATTATTATTATCATTATTACTAAAATAATAATAATAATAATAATTATTATTATTATTATTATTATTATTATTATTATTACTAAAATAATAATAATAATAATAATAATAATAATAATAATAATAATAATAATAATAAAAGTAATAATAAAAACGAAACTAACTACCTTGGCTTGG
>NC_090754.1:38524256-38529309 GCF_036898095.1 Palaemon carinicauda | reverse complement strand
ATAATATAATATATAATAATAATATATAATAATAATAATAATAATAATAATAATAATTGCAAAAATATCATAATGGTTACCTTGCCTTTCCCTTTTTTCGTGATAAAAGAATACCTTACAGCCAATTAACTATGGACTACAGCAGTATATCGTACACACGCACACATACATATATATATAAAACAAATATGCAGCATGTGTATACATATACATACACACACATTATATATATATATATATATATATGTATATATATATATATATATACTGTATCTACATATATATTATATATATAAAACAAATATGCAGTGTATGTATACATATATATATACATATATATTTATATATATATATATATAATACATATATATATACAAATATGCAGTATATGTATACATATACATACACACACATTATATGTATATGTATATATATATATACATATATATATATATATATATATATACTTAGAAAGAGAGAGATAGATAGAGAACGAGAGAAAGAGAGATTTGCGTGTAAATCAGTAAACGCGTCATTCTTAATGATAGCAAAAAATAAAAGTTCTAAATCTCCTAAAGAAGAAATGAACTTCGCTTGAGGTTATACGTGTTAATGCGACGTTGACCTTGCGGAGATAGGGTCATGAAGTCGCTGGGAATAGCGTTTTCAGCATTATTAAACTATTATTATTATTATTATTATTGTATGCAACCTACAGAAAATGGTGCCCAAATATTTAGTTAACTATGCAGACACACAGATTCAACCACTCCCACTCCCTCTCACCATGGTATGACTACTCCCTCCTCTCCATACCTGTGGGGCGGGTAGAGGCCGAGTAGTTATATATATATATATATATATATGTATGTATGTATATAATATATATACACATATATATACATATATATATTTATATATGGGTGTATATATATACATATATATACTGCATATATATATATATATATATATAACTAGGACACTTGCTCTTTATTATATAGGGAATATTGTTTTTATTGATTCCATCAGTACTTTTTATAATAACAATATCAATAACAAAGATGATCATTATGAAAATAAAAATAACAACAACAACTGAACTACCAACAGCAACATTATCATTCTTGCTGTATTACCGTTATCTAATTCCAATAATAAAGTCATCACACATGCCAGCAATGAAATTTATTATTTATTTCTTTCACATTTTCAATTAATTTTCTTTTATATGCTTGTCTTTGTTTCTAAACCCATCGTCACAACACAAGTTCTTGTTTCGCTTCCTGTGCATTATTTAAGTGATTAATGTTGTCCAGTCCCTTGGGGATCTCTCTCTCTCTCTCTCTCTCTCTCTCTCTCCTCTCTCTCTCTCTTGATATCAATTATTTATAGAAATCTTTCACCATATTATTGAAAGACTTCTGATAACGCAAAAAAATGTACTGTAGTTTTTTTTTTATATTTGGTTTTATATATATATTATATATATATATACATATATGTGTGTGTGTGTGTGTGTGTGTAAATATATGCATGTATTTATGCGTGTACATAATACATATATACATGAATACACGATATTCAATGTACTTTTTGCATATGTATAATATTTATGCACGTGCAAATGTAAGAATTTATGCCGAGTCGGAAGATTTGTTGTAATAACTACTATAAACAGCAGAACTCTTATCTAGAGAGAGAGAGAGAGGGAGAGAGAGAGAGAGAGAGAGAGGGGGGGGGGGTACTGATGGTTCGAAGATATTAGCATAAAGAAACTGCAAAATATCTGAGGGTGAATTTAGGAGACCAAATTAATATTATTCCACTTCAGTAGATCTATAATTCTCATCATCATCATCTCCCTAAGCCTATTGACGCAAGGGACCTCGGATAATTTTCGCCAGTCGTCTCTATCTTGAGCTTTTACATCAAAACTTCTCCATTCATCCATCATCCCCTACTTCACGCTTCATAGTTCTCAGGAAGACACAATACCATGACACATCAAGTATACAAAAAACGCAGGAAGTCAAGACATATGTGAATACTAGAAATAATATTACGTGGGGTAGGTCTGACTCACGGTCCAGATGTACCAGGTCAGACAGACAACGTACCGATTTCATGGCTCTCTTGCGCACCTACGTCATCTGAAGGGGCTTAGTGTTGGTGAGAACCAAGGCCAGAGAACCATTAAGATCGTAGGCCTATTACAAAGTCAAGAATTTCTCACACAAACACACACACACACACACACATATATATATATATATATATATAATTTGTTGGGCAGAAACTTACGGTCTACTAAATTTCTTATTCCTGATCTAGATATTAATCTTTGGCACCATCGTTCAATTAATTCATTATGCATGTTGCATAAGATTTTTCATAATTCTTACCATTCTTTACATCAAGGTCTTCCTGGACAGTTCCCTCTTGTTCGTAATACTAGGCATGCCAGCTAATTCTCATAGTCCGGCCATCTCCATCATGAGGCTCAAACACTACACTGTATTCTACAAGTTTTATTCCAGCTGTGACCAAGTTGTGGAATGATCTTCCTAATCGGGTAGTTGAATCAGTAGAACTTCAAAAGTTCAAAGTTGTAGCAAATGGTTTTTATGTTGACCAGGCTGACATAAGTCTTTTTATAGTTTATATATGACATATCTGTTTTGATGTTGTTAATCTTTTTAGAATGATTTATTGTTAATTTTTTCTCATCGTTCATTTATTTCATTATTTCCTTTCCTCACTGGGCTATTTTTCCCTGTTGGATCACTTAGGCATAATAGCATCTTGCTTTTCCAACTAGGGTTGTAGCTTGGCTAGTAATAATAATAATAATAATAATAATAATAATAATAATAATCTGGACTGTGGGTCTGACTCAGAGAAGTCTAGTCAGTAGGAGCAAGTATCGAAACACCAGAACCACACCACAAGATATTGGCGAGAGATTAACTGTATTCCATCCTAAATGTTACGGCCTTGCTCTTTTACCAGGGGACGTAAAGCCATACCTGTGGTATGTGTACACCTGTGTGTGTGTGTGTGTATGTGGTGTGTGTGTGTGCGTGCGCCCACGCGCGTATGTGCAAGGGGCAGTGTGAATGGGCAAGGGAAAGGGTTGTATAATTATAAAGGGGTTCAAGATATAGATCGAAGGGACAAAGGCAAGTCAAGTCTCTCTCTCTCTCTCTCTCTCTCTCTCTCTCTCAGTTAGGAGTGAATACAGCATCACACAAAGGCGGTTTGTAGCGTAAGCGTTCATTTACAAAGGCTATAATTCATTTGGTTAATATAAGCTACTTCTTAGAACAAGGAATACATTGCCATTATCTAGTTGGGGATACGATCTCTACTAGAGCTCAACTAGAAATGGACCTAAGTATGCTTTAACAAAACTGTACAATGAATAGGTTAATGTTAAATACACACAAACACACACACACACACACACACACATATATATATATATATATATATACTAGCAAAACACCGACATGAATTGACATGTCTGAGACTTTTGTCTTGATATGAACTAGAAACGACTGGATTTATTGTTGTATACATACATACATACATACATACGTACATACATATATATATAAATAAATAAAATAACAGCAACAACAACAACAACAACAAATACAGCCATTTCTTAGTCCACTGCAAGACACAGGCCTCAGGAATGTCAATTCATGTCTGGGGTTTGGCCAGTTTTCATCACCACGCTGGCTAGTGCTGGTTGGTGATGGTAGGAGAGTTTTGTCTGATAGCTCACAGCAAACCAACCTAGTATGGGTGTCCCTGACAAGTACAGCTTTGCTGATCATGGAGTTACGCAAATTTTTTCACCCCCTTAGAGTATACAAACTCGGATATGAATATATATATATAATATATATATATATACATTTATATATATATATATATATATATAATACCATTTTCCCGATTGACAAAATAAAATTTTCATTCAAAGCTACAAGTACGGGAAGAAGAAAAGAAGAAAGAAGAAGAAGAGAAGAAGAAGAAGAAGAAGAAGAAGAGAGAGAGAGAGAGAGAGAGAGAGAGAGAGAGGCGTAGTTGATTAATAATTGTACCAACCGAACATTAATGCTCATGATGTGCGAACAACATAGTTGTTTAACTAAATACCTTATGACGATAAAGTAACAGACAAAAAGCCTGGAATGTTTTGCACAATGAAAACCCACTTGAATGAAAAATCACACAGGACCCAATCGTTCATATCACGCAACTAGAATTACTTTTTAGAAGTTTCTTTGAAAGGGTATATAGCTTAAGTCCAGAACAGCAAATCAATCAACAAAGTTGCGATTTTTGTATATTACTGACGCGCGAATTTTAATATTCCTGACTTGTAATTTTTGCATATTCTTGACGTGCGATTTTTGTATATTCCTGATGCACGATTTTTGTATAGTACTGACGAGTGATTTCTCTATATCCCTGACGTGCAATTTTTTCATATTCTTGACGCGTGAGGTTTTTTCAATATTCCTGATGTAGAATTTTTCATATTCCTGACAAGCGACTTTTGCACATTGTTGACGTGCGAGTTTTGTATATTCTTGTCGTGCAATTGTTTGTATATTCCTAATGCACGATTTTTTTTCAGTCTTGACGAGCGATTTTGTTCATATTCCTAACGTGCTATTTTTCTATATTCTAAACGCACGATTTTTGTATATTCCTGATGCACGATTTTTGTAAATTCCCGACGCGCGATTTTTGTATTTCTTTGACGCACGAATTTTGTATATTCCCAAGTCCAAAAATGTCCAAAACTCCCTTACGTAATAGTAATAATCACAGCTAATTCATGAAGTCTGGAAGACCAAAAAAGCTTAACCAGGTCCAAGAAATCAAGCATTTGTTTCAGGAAGTCCCATCGCCCCACGCCAGGCTGGGGTCCTTCATAACAAGTGTCGTGATTGATCAGGAGAGATACGAAGGGGGCGGGGGGCGGGGGGGGGGGGGCGAGGGTAATTGCTTTCTGAAGAAAAAGGGGAACAAAGTC
>NC_090754.1:38514256-38519256 GCF_036898095.1 Palaemon carinicauda | reverse complement strand
TACGATGGCAAAAAACATTTATCAATATAAACATTTATTTTGCAAAAACCTAGCCGAAGTTATATTTGTTCTAATCCCCTGAGTAAATGTATTTATTAATGGGAAACGTAAAAAGTAAAGATATAAGAGAAAATCTTATCTTAAAATACTTATAAACAGCTCAAGGCATTTTAGTCTTTATGAAGTCATATAGTAGAGGTGTCTATCTGGAATAATTCCAATATTTTGATCGAAGAAATATTTGCTTTTAATAGATTTGAACGAGTTTAGTATGAAAGAAAAGATACAAATAGTTTATATAGAGCATATTTTAATCATTATACTTATGTATAACTCACTCGCTTTAACAATGAAGCATAGAAACCTAGGTAGATGTACAGCATTACATTTAAAGACTATAAAGGCAATACCTGATGATATTTCAATATCTTGCCTTCATACAATTAACCTGAACGCCAAATACGTCAAACAAAATCATTATTTACACCATGAAGTTAGTATAATAATCTTCAAGAACAAATATACACCTTTTTCCGATCGACAATATAAAATTTTCATTCAAAGCTACAGGTACGGAAGAAGAAGAAGAAGAAGAAGAAGAGAGAGAGAGAGAGAGAGAGAGAGAGAGAATTTTTCATTCAAAGCTACAAGGAGAGAGAGAGAGAGAGAGAGTAGAGAGAGAGAGAGAGAGAGAGGGGGCGTTTAGCAAACAGCATTTAATTCAACCCTATTCAGAAGGAAGACAATAAAAACAGAGGACACCTAATCATGAGAGCAATATACTCAGGTGCGACGGATACCATCTACACATACCAATATCAAATGGTATATATGAATCAACGAAAATCATTAACATTTTACCTTTTTAACCTCATATGTAACCTTCTCTCTCTCTCTCTCTCTCTCTCTCTCTCTCTCTCTCTCATTCACGCATACACATACACTTCTATTAACAACCATGAGCTATATGACTAGGGCATGGGTCTTTTGTCGGTGGTAACCCCTCCAAGCAATGACCAAACGCAATAATGCTTTCTGGATATACAGTGTATATATATACATACATACACACACACACACACACACACATATATATATATATATATATATCACAGTATATATATATATATATATATACACACACATATACTATGTATATAATATATATATACATATATATATATATATATATATAGTAATATAGTATATATATAAATATATATATATATATATGCATATATATAGTATATATATAAATATATATAAATATATATATATATATATATATATACATATATATATATATATATATACATATATATATACACACACACAAATAAAAGCAAAGCATCAAATTTCATCTTAATGAATGAGAGAGAGAGAGAGAGGAGAGAGAGAGAGAGACTGCTTTTTTTCTAATGAAAGGTGAAAGGCGATTGGGGAAGTGTCTGAACGTTTCACAAGTGTCAATCAAGTGAGGTAATTGCAGGTGAAGGTGAGCAACGACAAAAGGAAACCGAGATTAAGAGACGAAAAAAAGAACCCATAAAAATTACGGTCCCAGAAAATAATGGGATTTGCATTTCTTCAAAGTATTTTTAAGTTTTCATTTGCAGTTTTAGTCATTTTTATGTTGTTATTTGTAGTTTTTAAAGTCTTTTTTTATGTTTTTAATTGTAGTTTTAAAGTCCTTTTTGTTTTTTGTTCTTATTTGCAGTTTTTTTATGTTGTTATTTGCAGTTTTAAAGTCTTTTGTGTTTTTATTTGCAGTTTTTAAAGTTTTTTTATGTTGATAATTGCAATTTAAAAATCTTTTTTATGTTGTTATTTGAAGTTTTAAAGTCATTTGTGTTGTTATTTGCAGTTTTTAAAGTTTTTATTTTGTTGTTATTTGCAGTTTCAAAGTCTTTTGTGTTGCTATTTGCAGTTTTAAAGTCGTTTATGTTGTCATTTGCAGTTTTAAAGTCTTTTTTTATGTTGCTATTTGCAGTTTTAAAGTCTTTTGTGTTGTTATTTGCAGTTTTTTTTATGTTATTTGCAGTTTTAAAGTCTTTTATGTTGTTATTTGAAGTTTTAAAGTCTTTTGTGTTGTTATTTGCAGTTTTGATATTTTTTAATGTTGTTTGTGATTTATAAAGTTTTTTTTTATCATTAACAGTTTAAATTGTTTTTGTCATTGGCAGCTTTAGTCTTTTTTCGGCACATATTTGCACTTTTTTTTTTTTTTGGGGGGGGGGGGTGTTCATTTACATTCTATTAAGTCTTTATTGTCTGTCATTCCCAGTCTTTAAGGTTGTCATTTACACCCCATCAACAATTCTTTATGGTTGTCATTCTCAGTCCTTTAACTTAAATTTGGCTGTCATTTATATTCCTTCAATAGTCTTTATTTTTGGTTGTCATTCACAACCCTCTGAGCTCTTATTTTTTGCATTACTTCAAGTCTTTATCGGTTATCGTTTGCAATCTGTGAGTCCTTTTCTGTTGCCCTTTTCACTTCCTTAAAAGTCTTTTTTTTCCTCTTGCACAGGAAATTAAATAACTCCAGGAAGAGCTTAGTTGCTATTTGCATTCTTAAATGTCTTCATCAGTTGTTATTTGATCTATTAAGTCTTTTAAAATGCAAATTGGCAATTATTTAGTCTTCAGAAATCGTTGAACTCTTGCTAAATGACTCTAGCCATTTTAGTTTAAGTTTTCAATTTTTCACCAAATCTTTGAGGGCTGCCAACGCCCAGTTCTTCCTCTTCAAGCAAGGCATTCTAAAACGAACGAACGAACTAAATCTTTTTCTCGTTAAGAATATTGATATCTATATTTTTTTCGTCCACCGAATAACACAAAATATAACTTATCTTAAGGATTAAAAAAAAAAATTCAACATTATCACACAACAAGAGGAAATTGAAATTAAATCTTTTGCACTGAAATTGAAGGACCAGAAGGAGAAGAACAAGGAGAAGAACAAATGAATTCTTCAGCACCACGTTAAACCCATTTGCACATACTGCACCATTCAAAGCTGTTCTTTAACAATTATCTCCTATTAAGGCTACATTAACAATCCCTTATCATTTACGTTTCAATTGATTTCCCCCGACAGAAAGTCTTTGTCATTTATGGAGCGTTACCGCACATAAATTTTGATCTTTATCAATTATATTCAATTAACGACCAGGTACGGAAGGGTAGGACACTTAACACGTCATCCTAAAAGTACTGCCAAAACCAAGAAGTTAAGACACCATCTGAAAAAACCTCCTTCCTAAGGAAAATCATTTCAGATACCGGTTCGATATAATAAAGAGCAAGCGTCTGGTTATATATATATATATATATATATATATATATACATATTTATTTCCGGTCACACTCAGCTCTCTCCGTCCCTCACGTAGAGGGGAGGGCGAGTAGTCATACCCTTGCGAGAGGGAGTGTCTGTGAGTAACCCTATCTAAATAATTATCCATCATTTTAGATGGGTCGCGTACACTAGTATATACATGTATTTATATAAATATACACACAATAATAATACATATGCATTCACAATTTATATATATATATATATATATATATATATAAACAAACATATATAGCATATGTGACTCTTGGGGAGCTGTTTAAGATGAACAGTTTCTGCCATCAACTTAAAATGAGATGTTTCCAACTGATTGATGGGAAATATTTAGACTTGACAGAGATATTATACTAAAAAAGCTTCTTAGATGAAAAGATTGATCCATTTGTTTTAAAATGGTTTAGTCCAGTGGAGAGAATAGAGTATGATTGCTTGGCTCAAACACTGTATGATCCGGAAGCACTAAGAAGAGAGAGAGAGAGAGAGAGAGAGAGAGAGACCAGATGAGTGATTAAAAGAAGAAACTGGCTAGTTGAGAGATGGGTTTGTAAAGAGAAGAGTTATTGATACCCAGAAATTGAGCTCTGACAGAGAGAGAGAGAGAGAGAGAGAGAGAGAGAGAGAGAGAGAGACTGAAAATCCATGTTTAAGAAAAACAAAAAATACCTCCCTCGTACAAAACTCATCGATTCAAATTCTCAACGCTCCAAAACAAGTTCAATCTAAATCTCCCGCCTAATGAACAAAGGGAGATTCCTTATCATCGTACTACATCCAACCACATTCAAAACCTCAACACTGTGCATTCTTTTTTATCGGTTTGTTTATAAAAACTTGTTATCGTTTTGTTTCATAGTTTATCTTTTACTTATCTATCTAATATGTCTATTCATTTCGATGTGAAAAGTTATTTTTTCTAATTTTTTTCCTTATTGGAGATCTTAGACGTGCGATTACATCTGTTTAAATTGATACTACTACTACTACTACTACTACTACTACTACTACTACTACTACTAATAATAATAATAATAATAATAATAATAATGTTGATAATAATAATAATAATAATAATAATAATAATAATAATCACACAAACAGGGTGTAAAACAACCATAATAATAATAATAATAATAATAATAATAAAAATAATAATAATAACAAACACACAAAAAGGGGGTAAAACATAACCTCTCTCCAACTTCATTGGCAGAGGTGATAAGCAAAGGTTATGGGGCTTCAAACCTCCTTGCTCTGTGTCTTTGGTAACTTGCCTTCAATTTCCGCCAACCTACGGTATTAACAAACTGGTTCCCTATAATGTTTCGTGTTCCTTAAGATTGCCAATACCGCCACCAGAGGCTGCCCAGCTCCTTCTTGCTATGGAACACAGTTCTCCGGCTGGCCATGGCATTTTTAGTGTCCTTTGATGACCGGTATTTCTTCAAATATCATTCCTACTACTACTACTACTACTACTACTACTACTACTACTACTACTACTACTACTACTACTACTACCTCCGTACTTATTGTTCGATAGACTGAGTTCTTTCTATCTCGTTATATATATATATATATATATGTGTGTGTGTGTGTATATATATTTATACATATACTGTATATACATATATACATG
>NC_090754.1:38486756-38504256 GCF_036898095.1 Palaemon carinicauda | reverse complement strand
CCAGCTTAGCACGTTCAGCTCACAAGACCACACTGGAATAACCTTCTCAGGGAAATCCCCCCCCCCCCCAGACGATTACGGCTTCAAAGGATAATCACTTACCAGTTGTTATGAATGATTACACGGCCACCGATATTACATCTCAAACCGACACTTTGTTTATCACCAGTGTTGCCAGTTGGGTTAGTGTAAAAATCCCTAAAACTCATGATAAAAAAATCCCCAGAACAACCCAAAAATCCCCAAAACAACCCAAAACTCCCCATTTTCACAAATATGTTTTCTTCTGGTCACGTAGGGTTTAGTAATACAGAAATTATTCATTATACTGCATATAAGTGCAAGCAAATTAATTGCAATAATATAAAGGTTTACTCATCTTTGTTTCTTCTTCATGGAAATAGGTACAGAATAAACCCATCAGACATCCAAAACTCTCAAATCTAGGGATAAATTCCCATATCTGGTAACACTTGTGTCTGCTCCTGCCTGTGACGTCATCGCTACCTGTGATGTCATCGATCCCCATGTTGCCACCGTAGTGGGTCTCCCTTTTACTTGGAGGGCAATATTTATACTCAAATAAATGTCCGTATTAATGTCATTAGGCTTTGAAGATAGGCTGACGTATTACTAATATCTATAGCTGAAGGCTTGGCTGACATAGGAACGATGATAAAGGAAGGAGGAAAAAAGGTAAAATAGGATAAGGTGGAAAGTAGTTAAGTTTCACTTGACAGTACAGACAAGGTTGAAATAAACTTTATCAATACTGTGAAATAGTTTGATTTATTAGATATTAGGAAACAGTAGTTTATCAAATACCTTGGAAAAAGCATCCTGAGAGTTTATCAGATACCTTGGAAAAAGCAGCCCTAGAGTTTATCAGATACCTTGGAAAAAACAGCCTTAGAGTTTATCAGATACCTTGGAAAAAGAAGCCTTAGAGTTTATCAGATACCTTGGAAAAAGCAGCCTTAGAGTTAATCAGATACTTTGGAAAAAGCAGCCTTAGAGTTAATCAAATACCTTGGAAAAAGGAGCCTTAGAGTTTATCTGATACCTTGGAAAAATCAGCCTTAGAGGTTATCAGATACCTTGGTAAAAGCAGCCTTAGAGTTAATCAGATACCTTGGAAAAAGCAGCCTTAGAGTTTATCAGATACCTTGGAAAAATCAGCCTTAGAGGTTATCAGATACCTTGGTAAAAGCAGCCTTAGAGTTAATCAGATACCTTGGAAAAAGCAGCCTTAGAGTTTATCAGATACCTTGGAAAAAGCAGCCTTAGAGTTTATCAGATACCTTGGAAAAAGCAACCTTAGAGTTTATCAGATACCTTGGAAAAAGCAGCCTTAGAGTTAATCGGATACCTTGGAAAAAGGAGCCTTAGAGTTTATCAGATACCTTGGAAAAAGGAGCCTTAGAGTTTATCACATACTTTGGAAAAAGCAGCCTTAGAGTTTATCACATACTTTGGAAAAAGCAGCCTTAGAGTTTATCACATACCTTGGAAAAAGCAGCCTTAGAGGTTATCAGATACCTTGGAAAAAGCAGCCTTAGAGTTAATCAAATACCTTGGAAAAAGGAGCCTTAGAGTTAATCAGATACCTTGGAAAAAGCAGCCTTAGAGTTTATCAGATACCTTGGAAAAAGCAACCTTAGGGTTTATCAGATACCTTGGAAAAAGCATCCTTAGAGTTTATCAGATACCTTGGAAAAAGCAACCTTAGAGTTTATCAGATACCTTGGAAAAAGCAGCCTTAGAGTTAATCGGATACCTTGGAAAAAGGAGCCTTAGAGTTTATCAGATACCTTGGAAAAGGAGCCTTAGAGTTAATCAGATACCTTGGAAAAAGGAGCCTTAGAGTTTATCAGATACCTTGGAAAAAGGAGCCTTAGAGGTTATCAGATACCTTGGAAAAAGCGGCCTTAGAGTTTATCAGATACCTTGGAAAAAGCAACCTTAGAGTTTATCAGATACCTTGGAAAAAGCAGCCTTAGAGTTAATCGGATACCTTGGAAAAAGGAGCCTTAGAGTTTATCAGATACCTTGGAAAAAGGAACCTCAGAGTTTATCAGATACCTTGGAAAAGGAGCATTAGAGTTAATCAGATACCTTGGAAAAAGCAGCCTTAGAGTTAATCAGATACCTTGGAAAAAACAGCCTTAGAGGTTATCAGATACCTTGGAAAAAGCAGCCTTAGAGTTAATCAGATACCTTGGAAAAAGGAGCCTTAAAGTTTATCAGATACCTTGGAAAAAGGAGCCTTAGAGTTTATCAGATACCTTGGAAAAATCAGCGTTAGAGGTTATCAGATACCTTGGAAAAAGCAGCCTTAGAGTTTATCAGATACCTTGGAAAAATCAGCCTTAGAGGTTATCAGATACCTTGGAAAAAGCAGCCTTAGAGTTTATCAGATACCTTAGAAAAAGCAGCCATAGAGTTTATCACATACTTTGGAAAAAGCAGCCATAGAGTTTATCACATACTTTGGAAAAAGCAGCCTTAGAGTTAATCAGATACCTTGGAAAAAAACAGCCTTAGAGATTATCAGATAACTTGGAAAAAGCAGCCTTAGAGTTTATCAGATACCTTGGAAAAACAGCCATAGAGTTTATCACATACTTTGGAAAAAGGAGCCTTAGAGTTAATCAGATACCTTGGAAAAAACAGCCTTAGAGTTTATCAGATACCTTGGAAAAAGCAGCCTTAGAGTTAATCAGATACCTTGGAAAAAACAGCCTTAGAGGTTATCAGATACCTTGGAAAAAGCAGCCTTAGAGTTAATCAGATACCTTGGAAAAAACAGCCTTAGAGGTTATCAGATACCTTGGAAAAAGCAGCCTTAGAGTTAATCAGATACCTTGGAAAAAACAGCCTTAGAGGTTATCAGATACCTTGGAAAAAGCAGCCTTAGAGTTAATTAGATACCTTGGAAAAAACAGCCTTAGAGGTTATCAGATACCTTGGAAAAAGCAGCCTTAGAGTTAATCAGATACCTTGGAAAAATCAGCCTTAGAGTTTATCACATACTTTGGAAAAAGCAGCCTTAGAGTTAATTAGATACCTTGGAAAAAACAGCCTTAGAGGTTATCAGATACCTTGGAAAAAGCAGCCTTAGAGTTAATTAGATACCTTGGAAAAAACAGCCTTAGAGGTTATCAGATACCTTGGAAAAAGCAGCCTTAGAGTTAATCAGATAACTTGGAAAAAACAGCCTTAGAGGTTATCAGATACCTTGGAAAAAGCAGCCTTAGAGTTAATTAGATACCTTGGAAAAAACAGCCTTAGAGGTTATCAGATACCTTGGAAAAAGCAGCCTTAGAGTTAATCAGATACCTTGGAAAAATCAGCCTTAGAGGTTATCAGATACCTTGGAAAAAGCAGCCTTAGAGTTAATTAGATACCTTGGAAAAAACAGCCTTAGAGGTTATCAGATACCTTGGAAAAAGCAGCCTTAGAGTTAATCAGATACCTTGGAAAAAACAGCCTTAGAGGTTATCAGATACCTTGGAAAAAGCAGTCTTAGAGTTAATCAGATACCTTGGAAAAAGCAGCCTTAGAGTTTATCAGATACCTTGGAAAAAGCAGCCTTAGAGTTTATCACATACTTTGGAAAAAGCAGCCATAGAGTTTATCACATACTTTGGAAAAAACAGCCTTAGAGTTAATCAGATACCTTGGAAAAAACAGCCTTAGAGGTTATCAGATAACTTGGAAAAAGCAGCCTTAGAGTTTATCAGATACCTTGGAAAAAGCAGCCTTAGAGTTAATCAGATACCTTGGAAAAAGGAGCCTTAGAGTTTATCAGATACCTTGGAAAAAGCAGCCTTAGAGTTTATCAGATACCTTGGAAAAACAGCCATAGAGTTTATCAAATACCTTGGAAAAATCAGCCTTAGAGTTTATCAGATACGTTGGAAAAAACAGCCTTAGAGGTTATCAGATACGTTGGAAAAAGCGGCCTTAGAGTTTATCACATACTTTGGAAAAAGCAGCCTTTGCCAGAGATATATTGACATAGTTAACTGTCAGAGAAAATTAAAAATAGCAGTGGCCTATTGGAAACGTCCCTTCTTGGCGACCTGTCAGACTGGGATTCGAGTCCCGCTCAAGGCCTATAGTTTCTTGTAGTGTCTGCAACCTCACCATCCTTGTGAACTAAGGATGGTTTTAGGAAGCATAGAGGTAGATAAAGTAGGCATTGCCTAGCTCTCCCTGGTCCTAGCTTCGGTGGAGAGTAGGGTAATGTAACTATCCCTTTCTTCTGCCACTCATGAGTGGCCTTTAAACCTTCAACAGTATCAGCTTTGCCCCAGACACCCGTAAATAGTAGATTGTGCCACAGAAACCCTGAGATAGAAAACTGTCTCAGAAACTCGAAAAAGAAACCCATTTTAGAAACCCGAAAAAGAAACCCATTTTAGAAACCCTGAGATAGAAACCCATCTTGAAAACCCATGATAGAGAAACTGACCTTAAAAACCCATTTAAAAAAAACCCATGAAATAGAAACTAACCCTAGGATCCCATCTTAGAAACCCACCTTAGAAACCCTTCTTAGAAACCTTCCTTAGAAACCCCTCTTAGAAACCCATCATAGAAACCTACCTTAGAAACCCCTCTTAGAAACCTACCTTAGAAACCCCTCTTAGAAACCCATCATAGAAACCTACCTTAGAAACCCCTCTTAGAAACCCATCATAGAAACCTACCTTAGAAACCCCTCTTAGAAACCCAACTTATAAATCCACCTTAGAAATCCCTCTTAAAAACTCACCTTAGAAACCTCTCTTAGAAACTCCACTTAGAAACCCCTCTTAGAAACCCAACTTAGAAACCCACCTTAGAAACCCTACTTAGAAACCCCTCTTTGTAGCACAACTGAGAAACCCCTCTTAAAAACCCATCTTACAAACCTAACTTAAAAACCCATATTAGAAACCCAACTTAGAAACCCTCTCTTAGAAAAACAAATTAGAAACCCCTCTTAGAAAACCTTTTTCAAAACCCACCTTAGAAACCCAAATTAAAAACCCTCTCTTAGAAACCCTTCTTAGAAACCCAAATTAAAAACCCCTCTTAGAAACCCAACTTAGAAACCCTCCTTAGAAACCCAAATTAAAAACCCCTCTTAAAAATTCACTTAGAAACCCCTCTTAGAAACCCAAATTAAAAACCCATCTTAGAAACCTAAATTAGAATCCCTTCTTAGAAACCTCTCTTATAAACCCCTTTTATAAACCCCTCTTAGAAACCCACTTTAGAAACCCCAAGACCATCTATAGAAACCACTCCTTTTATGTACGTGTTTTCTTTGATTGAATTCGAGCTCAGGTAAATGGAGGATGAATATTTTCTCTCTAAAGGGAGACCCCTTTTGATGTTTAGGTTATTTCTCTTTGTGGGCTATTCATAAATGCTTGGATATCAATATACATTTTCTTTCCTTGTATATATATTGTGTGTGTTTGTATGTTTAAATGTATGTGAATATATATATATATATATATATATATATATATATATATATATATATATATATATATATATATATATATATATATATATTATCAGTGTGGACTAGCACAGAAACACCTTGAACAGACTCAGATGGAAGGACTTGTCTGAGGCCTTTGTCCTGCAATGGACTAGTGATGGTTGATAATGATGATGATGATGATGACGATAATGAATATATATATATATATATATATATATATATATATATATATATATATATATATACAATGTGTATGTGTATGTATATATAATACATATACAGTATACTTATAAATATACATGTACGAGTATATAATCTTTCTCTCTCTCTCTCTCTCTCTCTCTCTCTCTCTCTCTCTCTCTCTCTCTCTCTCTCTCTCGCCAAAAGAACTCATCTGGGTCATCATTTCTAAGAAACATCCACCTCACATGAAAAGATATATTCCCCCTGGGAGTAGGGGGAGTTGTCCTCAGTGGGGACATAGATCCCCATCTGTCATGGGGCGAGGGGCGGGGGGGGGGGGGGGGGGGGGGTCGGCTACTCAGTCACGACTAAGTCGTTAACACATATATATATATATATATATATATATATATATATATATATATATATATATATATATATATATATATATATATATATATATATATATATATATATATACGTGTGTGTGTGTGTGTGTGTGTGTGTGTGTGTATATTCCCAAGATAGAATTCGGTATTAAATGCCATTCGTGGGTGATAAATACATTAATTGAAATCACGTGTGCTTGTGATATATATTCATATATATATATATATATATATATATATATATATATATATATATATATATATATATATGTGTGTGTGTGTGTGTATACATATACAACAAATGCATCCGTTTCTAGTCCACTGCAGGACAAAGGCCTCAGACATGACGATTAATGTGTGGGGTTTGGCTAGTTTTCATCGCCACGCTGGCCACTGCGGCTTGGTGATGATGGGAGATTTGATCTGATTGCTCACAGCAAACCAACCTAGTATGGGTGGTCCTGACTAGTATAGTTTTGCTGATCATTGGAGTATTGCTGTTATCAGCCAAACTGTACTAGTCAGGGTTCCCATACTAGGTTTGTTTGCTGTGAGCGATCAGACCAAATCTCCCACCATCACCAATCCGAAATGGCCAACGTGGCAATGAAAACTGGCCAAACCCCACACACGAATTGACGTCTGAGGCCTTTGTCCTGCAGTGGACTAGAAACGGATGTATTTGTTGTAAGTATATATATATATATATATATATATATATATATATATATATATATATATATACGTCTGTATGTATATAATTCAACTTTTCTACCTTACATGCTACTACTACTACTACTACTACTACTACTACTACTACTACTGGAAGGGTTTCGCCCTTACCAAAGGGCTCATCAGGTGGGTTCAGCCCCTTTCCAGGCTTGGTTCCCACTACCCTCCCTCCCAACCATTTTTTTTTTTTTTTTTTTTGAGACATTGGATATTGACCTCCGCAGTCAGAACTCCCTGGAGAAGACGTCTCTCCTCCCTCCCCAGCTGAAGGGCCTTGAACCAACCCATGAGGACAAGTCCTCTGCATACTAGAAGAAACAGAGCTAATTCCCTCTGCAGAGCCGGTCTTCTAGATTATTCCCCCAGAACCACCCGAAGGTTGGTATCCGAAAGAATAGATCCAGATATCCGACCATTTGCACACTTGACAAAGGTCCTGTACACCCCCATCAAGGTGCAAAGCATACTAGAAAAAGCTAAGTTTCTTCCCGCTGCAGGGCCTGTCCTCTGGATTGTCCCAAGTGGACTTCAAGCTGGGCAGTTAGGCCAGGCGTCCTTCCAGGATCGTCTTCTTCTTCTTCTTCTTCTTCTTCTTCTTCTTCTTCTTCTTCTTCCTTTGAATGTTGTTTTATATTTTTGGGGGGCTTTTTTATTTATTTATTTTTTTTTGAGGGGGAGACATTGGATATTGACCTCCGCAGTTAGAACTCCCTGGAGAAGACGTCTCTCCTCCCTCCCCAGCTGAAGGGCCTTGAACCAACCCATGAGGACAAGTCCTCTGCATACTAGAAGAAACAGAGCTAATTCCCTCTGCAGAGCCGGTCTTCTAGATTATTCCCCCAGAACCACCCGAAGGTTGGTATCCGAAAGAATAGATCCAGATATCCGACCATTTGCACACTTGACAAAGGTCCTGTACACCCCCATCAAGGTGCAAAGCATACTAGAAAAAGCTAAGTTTCTTCCCGCTGCAGGGCCTGTCCTCTGGATTGTCCCAAGTGGACTTCAAGCTGGGCAGTTAGGCCAGGCGTCCTTCCAGGATCGTCTTCTTCTTCTTCTTCTTCTTCTTCTTCTTCTTCTTCTTCTTCTTCTTCTTCTTCTTCTTCTTCTTCCTTTGAATGTTCAGTTTTATATTTTCTTGATTTTTTAATTTTTTGTGGGATTTTTTTAATATTTTTTTATGTTTTTATATTTTTCAGTTTTAAATTTTTGGGGGAATTTTTTTAGTTTAAAATTTCTTTTGGATTTCTTAGGTTTTTATATTTTTCTTTTATTTTCTTAATTGTTCCTTTCACTCCTTACTCCTTCGTGACTTTTTTTTCCAACTGATTCATCAAATCGTTCAATTCCTCAGCCACTTTTTGAGCGGAATCAATCTCATCCATTTCGGCCAAAATGTTTTGCTCTAGATTTTCTAACTTTGACTCCAGAGTATCCAAATGAACTCCTGTTTCCATTCCCAGTCTGTCCTCTTGTATCGTCTCTGTATTAGACATTTCCATCTTTTCTTTCCCCCTTTCAATTTCTCTTTCATAATATTGAATTGAATCCTTAATTTCCATTAGCATTTTTTTAAGCCCATCAGGATTATGTTCATTATCATTTGCTCTTCTAATAAGAATTGGAATGATACAAGGGCATAAACAAATGAAATTCTTCACACATTTTTGGAGTCTTCTCTTCTTAACTTTCTCTTGCTCCTTCATATCCTCATTCTCTGGAGCAAACATCTCCTCCAGTCTATGTTTCACGTCTGAACTTTGGCCACCTTGCCATGTCAGAGGATCCTCATTCCCCTCGAATAGTTCTTCAATTAGCACCTCTATGGATCTTTCTTCCTCAAGGGCTTTCATTCTTTCCTCCATGATATAAAGCTTTCCTTCTATCTCCTTTCTGAGTGTCTTCTCTTCCTCCAATTCGACTTTAGTATCCTTCAACTCCTTATCAGCTACCATGGATTCCTTCTTCCAATAGGAAAGTCCATTCTCCTTCTGCAGTTTCTCCTGTTCAAGCAGCTGAACTTGGCTATCCTTGATATCGTTTATCTGTTTGAGTGCTTGAACCTCTTCATTGAGACTATGAACCATACCTTCTGCTTCCTGTCTTCTCTTCTCTTCTTCCATTAAGTCTTGTTCCAGTCTTTGGTTTTCTTCCATCATTTGTTCGAACTTAATTTCAACATCTTCTCTCACTTTTTCAGTCCGTTCAATTAGCCTTTTAAGTTTGTTTTTATCTTCCTTCTCGAGATTTATTTCTTCTTTAACTGCCAGTGTTTCATTATGGAGACATTCTATTTCTTTTTCCTTTTGCAGTTTCTCTTGTTCAAGCTGCTGAACTTGGTTGTCCTTCATACTGTTTATCTGTTTGAGTGCTTGAACCTCTTCATTGAGACTATGAACCATACCTTCTACTTTCTGTCTTCTCTTCTCTTCTTCCATTAAGTCTTGTTCCAGTCTTTGGTTTTCTTCCATCATTTCTTCGAACTTAATTTCAACATCTTCTCTCACTTTTTCAGTCCGTTCAATTAGCCTTTTAAGTTTGTTTTTATCTTCCTTCTCGAGATTTATTTCTTCTTTAACTGCCAGTGTTTCATTATGGAGACATTCTATTTCTTTTTCCTTTTGCAGTTTCTCTTGTTCAAGCTGCTGAACTTGGTTGTCCTTCATACTGTTTATCTGTTTGAGTGCTTGAACCTCTTCATTGAGACTATGAACCATACCTTCTGCTTCCTGTCTTCTCTTCTCTTCTTCCATTAAGTCTTGTTCCAGTCTTTGGTTTTCTTCCATCATTTCTTCGAACTTAATTTCAACATCTTCTCTCACTTTTTCAGTCCGTTCAATTAGCCTTTTAAGTTTGTTTTTATCTTCCTTCTCGAGATTTATTTCTTCTTTAACTGCCAGTGTTTCATTATGGAGACATTCTATTTCTTTTTCCTTTTGCAGTTTCTCTTGTTCAAGCTGCTGAACTTGGTTGTCCTTCATACTGTTTATCTGTTTGAGTGCTTGAACCTCTTCATTGAGACTATGAACCATACCTTCTACTTTCTGTCTTCTCTTCTCTTCTTCCATTAAGTCTTGTTCCAGTCTTTGGTTTTCTTCCATCATTTGTTCGAAATTAACTTCAACATCTTCGTACATAATTTCAACCTTTTCGAACAATTTTTCCATCCCTTCTATTCTTCTTCGAAGTTTATCTTCTTTTACCTTCGTGAGTATCAACTCCTTTTTAACTGCCAGTGTTCCATTACGGATACATTCTATTTCCCTTTCCTTTTGCAGTTTCTCTTGTTCAAGCTGCTGAACTTGGCTATCCTTGATATCGTTTATCTGTTTGAGTGCTTGAACCTCTTCATTGAGACTATGAACCATACCTTCTCCTTCCTGTCTTCTCTTCTCTTCTTCCATTAAGTCTTGTTCCAGTCTTTGGTTTTCTTCCATCATTTCTTCGAACTTAATTTCAACATCTTCTCTCACTTTTTCAGTCCGTTCAATTAGCCTTTTAAGTTTGTTTTTATCTTCCTTCTCGAGATTTATTTCTTCTTTAACTGCCAGTGTTTCATTATGGAGACATTCTATTTCTTTTTCCTTTTGCAGTTTCTCTTGTTCAAGCTGCTGAACTTGGTTGTCCTTCATACTGTTTATCTGTTTGAGTGCTTGAACCTCTTCATTGAGACTATGAACCATACCTTCTGCTTCCTGTCTTCTCTTCTCTTCTTCCATTAAGTCTTGTTCCAGTCTTTGGTTTTCTTCCATCATTTCTTCGAACTTAATTTCAACATCTTCTCTCACTTTTTCAGTCCGTTCAATTAGCCTTTTAAGTTTGTTTTTATCTTCCTTCTCGAGATTTATTTCTTCTTTAACTGCCAGTGTTTCATTATGGAGACATTCTATTTCTTTTTCCTTTTGCAGTTTCTCTTGTTCAAGCTGCTGAACTTGGTTGTCCTTCATACTGTTTATCTGTTTGAGTGCTTGAACCTCTTCATTGAGACTATGAACCATACCTTCTGCTTCCTGTCTTCTCTTCTCTTCTTCCATTAAGTCTTGTTCCAGTCTTTGGTTTTCTTCCATCATTTGTTCGAAATTAATTTCAACATCTTCGTACATAATTTCAACCTTTTCGAACAATTTTTCCATCCCTTCTATTCTTCTTCGAAGTTTATCTTCTTTTACCTTCGTAAGTATCAACTCCTTTTTAACTGCCAGTGTTCCATTACGGATACATTCTATTTCCCTTTCCTTTTGCAGTTTCTCTTGTTCAAGCTGCTGAACTTGGCTATCCTTGATATCGTTTATCTGTTTGAGTGCTTGAACCTCTTCATTGAGACTATGAACCATACCTTCTCCTTCCTGTCTTCTCTTCTCTTCTTCCATTAAGTCTTGTTCCAGTCTTTGGTTTTCTTCCATCATTTCTTCGAACTTAATTTCAACATCTTCTCTCACTTTTTCAGTCCGTTCAATTAGCCTTTTAAGTTTGTTTTTATCTTCCTTCTCGAGATTTATTTCTTCTTTAACTGCCAGTGTTTCATTATGGAGACATTCTATTTCTTTTTCCTTTTGCAGTTTCTCTTGTTCAAGCTGCTGAACTTGGTTGTCCTTCATACTGTTTATCTGTTTGAGTGCTTGAACCTCTTCATTGAGACTATGAACCATACCTTCTGCTTCCTGTCTTCTCTTCTCTTCTTCCATTAAGTCTTGTTCCAGTCTTTGGTTTTCTTCCATCATTTCTTCGAACTTAATTTCAACATCTTCTCTCACTTTTTCAGTCCGTTCAATTAGCCTTTTAAGTTTGTTTTTATCTTCCTTCTCGAGATTTATTTCTTCTTTAACTGCCAGTGTTTCATTATGGAGACATTCTATTTCTTTTTCCTTTTGCAGTTTCTCTTGTTCAAGCTGCTGAACTTGGTTGTCCTTCATACTGTTTATCTGTTTGAGTGCTTGAACCTCTTCATTGAGACTATGAACCATACCTTCTGCTTCCTGTCTTCTCTTCTCTTCTTCCATTAAGTCTTGTTCCAGTCTTTGGTTTTCTTCCATCATTTCTTCGAACTTAATTTCAACATCTTCTCTCACTTTTTCAGTCCGTTCAATTAGCCTTTTAAGTTTGTTTTTATCTTCCTTCTCGAGATTTATTTTTTCTTTAACTGCCAGTGTTTCATTATGGATACATTCTATTTCTTTTTCCTTTTGTAGTTTCTCCTGTTCAAGTTGCTGAATTTGGTTGTCCTTCATACTGTTTATCTGTTTGAGTGCTTGAACCTCTTCATTGAGACTATGAACCATACCTTCTACTTTCTGTCTTCTCTTCTCTTCTTCCATTAAGTCTTGTTCCAGTCTTTGGTTTTCTTCCATCATTTGTTCGAAATTAATTTCAACATCTTCGTACATAATTTCAACCTTTTCGAACAATTTTTCCATCCCTTCTATTCTTCTTCGAAGTTTATCTTCTTTTACCTTCGTAAGTATCAACTCCTTTTTAACTGCCAGTGTTCCATTACGGATACATTCTATTTCCCTTTCCTTTTGCAGTTTCTCTTGTTCAAGCTGCTGAACTTGGCTATCCTTGATATCGTTTATCTGTTTGAGTGCTTGAACCTCTTCATTGAGACTATGAACCATACCTTCTCCTTCCTGTCTTCTCTTCTCTTCTTCCATTAAGTCTTGTTCCAGTCTTTGGTTTTCTTCCATCATTTCTTCGAACTTAATTTCAACATCTTCTCTCACTTTTTCAGTCCGTTCAATTAGCCTTTTAAGTTTGTTTTTATCTTCCTTCTCGAGATTTATTTCTTCTTTAACTGCCAGTGTTTCATTATGGATACATTCTATTTCTTTTTCCTTTTGTAGTTTCTCCTGTTCAAGTTGCTGAATTTGGTTGTCCTTCATACTGTTTATCTGTTTGAGTGCTTGAACCTCTTCATTGAGACTATGAACCATACCTTCTACTTTCTGTCTTCTCTTCTCTTCTTCCATTAAGTCTTGTTCCAGACTTTGGTTTTCTTCCATCATTTGTTCGAAATTAATTTCAACCTTTTCGAACAATTTTTCCATCCCTTCTATTCTTCTTCGAAGTTTATCTTCTTTTACCTTCGTGAATATCAACTCCTTTTTAACTGCCAGTGTTCCATTACGGATACATTCTATTTCCCTTTCCTTTTGCAGTTTCTCTTGTTGAAGCTGCTGAACTTGGCTATCCTTGATATCGTTTATCTCTTTGAGTGCTTGAACCTCTTCATTGAGACTATGAACCATACCTTCTCCTTCCTGTCTTCTCTTCTCTTCTTCCATTAAGTCTTGTTCCAGTCTTTGGTTTTCTTCCATCATTTCTTCGAACTTAATTTCAACATCTTCTCTCACTTTTTCAGTCCGTTCAATTAGCCTTTTAAGTTTGTTTTTATCTTCCTTCTCGAGATTTATTTCTTCTTTAACTGCCAGTGTTTTATTATGGAGACATTCTATTTCTTTTTCCTTTTGCAGTTTCTCTTGTTCAAGCTGCTGAACTTGGTTGTCCTTCATACTGTTTATCTGTTTGAGTGCTTGAACCTCTTCATTGAGACTATGAACCATACCTTCTGCTTCCTGTCTTCTCTTCTCTTCTTCCATTAAGTCTTGTTCCAGTCTTTGGTTTTCTTCCATCATTTCTTCGAACTTAATTTCAACATCTTCTCTCACTTTTTCAGTCCGTTCAATTAGCCTTTTAAGTTTGTTTTTATCTTCCTTCTCGAGATTTATTTCTTCTTTAACTGCCAGTGTTTCATTATGGATACATTCTATTTCTTTTTCCTTTTGTAGTTTCTCCTGTTCAAGTTGCTGAATTTGGTTGTCCTTCATACTGTTTATCTGTTTGAGTGCTTGAACCTCTTCATTGAGACTATGAACCATACCTTCTACTTTCTGTCTTCTCTTCTCTTCTTCCATTAAGTCTTGTTCCAGTCTTTGGTTTTCTTCCATCATTTGTTCGAAATTAATTTCAACATCTTCGTACATAATTTCAACCTTTTCGAACAATTTTTCCATCCCTTCTATTCTTCTTCGAAGTTTATCTTCTTTTACCTTCGTGAGTATCAACTCCTTTTTAACTGCCACTGTTCCATTACGGATACATTCTATTTCCCTTTCCTTTTGCAGTTTCTCTTGTTCAAGCTGCTGAACTTGGCTATCCTTGATATCGTTTATCTGTTTGAGTGCTTGAACCTCTTCATTGAGACTATGAACCATACCTTCTCCTTCCTGTCTTCTCTTCTCTTCTTCCATTAAGTCTTGTTCCAGTCTTTGGTTTTCTTCCATCATTTCTTCGAACTTAATTTCAACATCTTCTCTCACTTTTTCAGTCCGTTCAATTAGCCTTTTAAGTTTGTTTTTATCTTCCTTCTCGAGATTTATTTCTTCTTTAACTGCCAGTGTTTTATTATGGAGACATTCTATTTCTTTTTCCTTTTGCAGTTTCTCTTGTTCAAGCTGCTGAACTTGGTTGTCCTTCATACTGTTTATCTGTTTGAGTGCTTGAACCTCTTCATTGAGACTATGAACCATACCTTCTCCTTCCTGTCTTCTCTTCTCTTCTTCCATTAAGTCTTGTTCCAGTCTTTGGTTTTCTTCCATCATTTCTTCGAACTTAATTTCAACATCTTCTCTCACTTTTTCAGTCCGTTCAATTAGCCTTTTAAGTTTGTTTTTATCTTCCTTCTCGAGATTTATTTTTTCTTTAACTGCCAGTGTTTCATTATGGATACATTCTATTTCTTTTTCCTTTTGTAGTTTCTCCTGTTCAAGTTGCTGAATTTGGTTGTCCTTCATACTGTTTATCTGTTTGAGTGCTTGAACCTCTTCATTGAGACTATGAACCATACCTTCTGCTTCCTGTCTTCTCTTCTCTTCTTCCATTAAGTCTTGTTCCAGGCTTTGTTTTTCTTCCATCATTTGTTCGAAATTAATTTCAACATCTTCGTACATAATTTCAACCTTTTCGAACAATTTTTCCATCCCTTCTATTCTTCTTCGAAGTTTATCTTCTTTTACCTTCGTGAGTATCAACTCCTTTTTAACTGCCACTGTTCCATTACGGATACATTCTATTTCCCTTTCCTTTTGCAGTTTCTCTTGTTCAAGCTGCTGAACTTGGCTATCCTTGATATCGTTTATCTGTTTGAGTGCTTGAACCTCTTCATTGAGACTATGAACCATACCTTCTCCTTCCTGTCTTCTCTTCTCTTCTTCCATTAAGTCTTGTTCCAGTCTTTGGTTTTCTTCCATCATTTCTTCGAACTTAATTTCAACATCTTCTCTCACTTTTTCAGTCCGTTCAATTAGCCTTTTAAGTTTGTTTTTATCTTCCTTCTCGAGATTTATTTCTTCTTTAACTGCCAGTGTTTCATTATGGAGACATTCTATTTCTTTTTCCTTTTGCAGTTTCTCTTGTTCAAGCTGCTGAACTTGGTTGTCCTTCATACTGTTTATCTGTTTGAGTGCTTGAACCTCTTCATTGAGACTATGAACCATACCTTCTACTTTCTGTCTTCTCTTCTCTTCTTCCATTAAGTCTTGTTCCAGGCTTTGTTTTTCTTCCATCATTTGTTCGAAATTAATTTCAACATCTTCGTACATAATTTCAACCTTTTCGAACAATTTTTCCATCCCTTCTATTCTTCTTTGAAGTTTATCTTCTTTTACCTTCGTGAGTATCAACTCCTTTTTAACTGCCAGTGTTCCATTACGGATACATTCTATTTCCCTTTCCTTTTGCAGTTTCTCTTGTTCAAGCTGCTGAACTTGGCTATCCTTGATATCGTTTATCTGTTTGAGTGCTTGAACCTCTTCATTAAGTCTCTGTACCTCTTCATCTGCTTCTTTCGTTAACCTTTCCTCTTCCGTGAATCCTACACTATGTTTTGCTCTTTCCTTTACATCCTTTTCTTTTTCTTCTTCTTCTTCTTCTGTCAGAGGTCCAACGAGATCATTAGTTTCTAAAGTATTCAGTTGAAACTCCTCCAACTTAACTTTAATATCCAAGTTCTCCTGCTCCAGATTTTTTGCCTCTTCTCTTGCGATAATTAGCGCCTCTTCTATATCTTTTTTAAGTCTCTTTTCTTCCTCCAATTGTACTTTAGCCGCCTTCAACTCTTCATCAAGTAGGGCTGTTTCCTTCTGCCAATGTGCAACCTCCTGGTCCTTCTTCAAAGTCTCAAGTCGACTTTCCTCTAATTTTCCCTGATATTCATCTCCAATCCTTACATTATGTTCTCGCATTTCAACTAATATCCGCTCGGTTTCTTGCAAACTATCTTTAGTCTTGTTCAAGTCCATTGTTAGCGCTTCAACTTCCTTTTTTAAGTGACCGTTTTTCTCACAATTGAGCTGTTCCTTCTCAAGGAAGCGAAGCCTTTCATCTTTCTGTTTAGATAACTCCGCATAGCGGTCACGTTCATCCCGCAAATGTTGGTTCTTCCTGGTCTTCTCATGGAGTGCCTCTTTCATCTGTTGGAGTGATGCGTCCTTCTCTCTCAAGCGCTCTTGAAGAGCCTCTATCTCTTGTCTAAAGAGATCCGCTTTGTCCTGTTCTCTTCCAGACTTTCCGTTTTCCTTTGCGTCTTGATCCTCCCCCTTGATGCTGATTAGCTGTCTCTCTAACGTTTTGTTGAGCCTCTTCTCCCTCTCGACCTGCCTCTGAAGTCGGAGGAACAACTCGTACGTGTATTGTCGGTTGAAGTCCTCCAGCAAAGAAGGTTTTGGGAATTCTTTCAGAGCGCAATTTCTGACCAGATCTGTCAGTATATTTGCGAATTCGTAGTCCTCCTCGGTGGTCCTCCTATCCTTTTCTCTAAGTTCAGAGAGTGTCCGTCTCAGTCTGTCAATTTCCTCGCTTTGGTCGTCAACGTTGTCATCTGTGCAAGTAACTTCTCCAGCTTCAACAATTTGGGACTTCTCGCATTCCTGCTCCTGTCCTGTTGAAGTCTGTTGCTCCTTGTTTCTAAGGGCTTTCAGTTGTACGGTTCCCGTCTCCTCTGCTTCCTCCATCGTCCATTTCGCTAGGATCTCACTTGCTGCTCTGCCCAGCAAATACATTGATCCGGCGATTATAACGTTATAAAATTTCTCTACCAGCAGAGGGGAAGCTGGAGTTCCCATTCTGCAGTCAAAGTTGATAAAGTATAAAGCTCCAACAACACACATAAAATGCTTGGTAAAATTAGTCATAATTCTATGATGAATTACAATTGTCTGTAGGTGGATATGTTTGAAAAAAAAACAGAAGTTGGTACACAAAGATTCTTGAAGACTTCAGAAACGGCTTCAGAGCTCTGAGATCGCGAGAATTGGCCGCCGGCGGAGACGTTGGCGGATAGTTCGATTCTAAAACATCTTCAGAAAGTCTTTCCTCTTCCGGGAATGAATTGGAGCTTTCCTTCTCGCCTTTTCTTTCCTTCTATTTCCTTCTGTTTCTCTCTTTCTTTTTTATCTATTCCTTTCGTTTTAATATATAAAAGCGTTTGTGTTATCATATAATAGCATTTATTATTCAATTGGGGATTCTGTAATTCAGTTTTCAGCCGAAATCCTAACAAAGAAATCGACTGAAGGCGAATGGTATCTTCCACGGAGACTCCCGAAGACAACACAGATTCTCCGAAGACACTCAAGATGAATAAGTTTTCTCTCTGAAAGAATTCTTTGTCGTCCGTCAGAAATTCTTTTCGTCTTCA
>NC_090754.1:38416756-38484256 GCF_036898095.1 Palaemon carinicauda | reverse complement strand
GCCTGAAAACGATGGAAAGGTTTCTAATCTCGATATTGTGTTTATGTACTAGAGCGCGTGTCAGTTTATTGCAAGGCGTTTTTTTCTTCATGAACGCGCGCATGTTAAAATTGTATTATATTCAGTTTCTTTCTTTTAGAAAATTGAAAAATAACATCCGTTGTTTTATGGGATTGGAAAATATTCATCCAACTTAATATAAATTATATCAAAAATATTTACTCATCATAATTTTAAGAAACTGGCATTTCATGATATACATTTTTTATCAAATACTTTGAGTGAGGATACTTCCCGTGGTGAAAGGGTTTGTGTATTGCCATGATCAGCAAAACTGCATTAGCCAGGGCCACCTATACTAGGTTGGATTGCTGTGATGGATCAGACTAAAGTCTTCCACCATCACAAATCCGCAATGGCTAGCGTGGAGATGCAAATGGCCAAAACCCAGACGTGATCAAGACATGTCTGAGGTGGATATTGTTGTTGTTTGTAAGACAAGGACTAAACCTACATATAAGACCTACGATAATTAAGAATGACAGCTCAATGGGCTGTTTAGATTATCCAATATAATAATAATAATAATAATAATAATAATAATAATAATAATAATAACCAAAAGAGTTTATGTGCTAATGCAAGGTCTGTGTCGAGGTAAAAATGCAAGTATGTGTTTTATTAGCTGTCAACTTGGTTTGAGTGTATAATGTATGTCTGTATAACCTAAAAGTGATTGTGTGCGAACTTTTGTTGTGTAGTTCTGGTATAGTTACATATATGGTTTAGAAAAAAAAATAAATAAAAGTTTTTACCTTAAAATAAGATGAAAAAATTGGTTTATGGGTGTTCTTCAAAACGGAAACTGCTTGTTTAAACCAACTACTTGAGTTCATTCAAAATGATAGAAGATTGTATGGCAATCTCTCTCTCTCTCTCTCTCTCTCTCTCTCTCTCTCTCTCTCTCTCTCTCTCTCTCTCTCCCCGAGACATGCTAGAATTGCTGTACTAATCTTGCGCAAAAGCAAATCTGTTAAAGAAGCTGGACAGCAAAGATGGAAGAAAAGACGCAGGAAGGCTAAAAAATATATTTTTTTCGAGCCTGGGCTAGAAAAGGATACTAGGCTGCTCCTTCCATCGGCTTCAGCAACAATAAAATTGTCGAAAATTATTTTTCGCACAATATAACGTTACGTTATGTGATTCCTTCTGTATAAGGTTAGCAGAGACTCTTTATCTATGGTAAGCAGCTCTTCTAGAAGGACACTCCAAAATCAAATCATTGTTCTCTAGTCTTAGGTAGTGCCATAGCCTCTGTACCATGGTCTTCCGCTGTCTTTGGTTAGAGTTCTCTTGCTTGAAGGTACACTCGGGCACACTATTCTATCTTACTTCTCTTTCTCTTGCTTCGTTAAAGTTTTTATAGTTTATATAGGAAATATTAATCTTAATGTTGTTACTGTTCTTAAAATATTTTATTTTCCCTAGTTTCCTTTCCTTACTAGCCTATTTTCCCTGTTGGAGGCCCTGGCCTTATAGCATCCTGCTTTTCCAACTAGGATTGTAGGTTAGCAAGTAATAATAATAATAATAATGATAATAATAATAATAATAATAATAATAATAATAATAATAATAATAATAATAATAATATAAATGCATAATGTTGAACGTGGAATCTGAAGCCCTTGAGATTTATAAAATAACAAAAAGTTCAGACCGAATTCAACTATCAATTTTCGTCAACAACTAAATAATAATAATAATAATAATAATAATAATAATAATAATAATAATAATAATAATAATCATAATAATAATAATAACAATCATACTAATAATTTAATAATAATCATAAAATAAGAAGAAGAAGAAGAAGAAGAAGAAGAAGAAGAAGATTGTGGCTTCAAATAAGTTTTTAGACGACAAAAGCTAACGGATTCAAGTAATCAAATTCCTTAAGTCTGCCTATATAAATGAATGGTTCTGTCGAGCATTCTAGGTCATGGTATGCAAGCAACTTGGTCGACTCGGTATACATATAAATTGCAGACTAGTTTAAAGGTTTAAAGGCCACTCATGAATGGCAAAGGCAAGGGACAGTGACACTGCCCTATCGAGCAGGACAATGCCCTAGAGACTGATCAGGGCACAAGCAGCCCCTCCACCCAAGCTAGGACCTGGGAGAGGCAAGCAATGGCTGCTATTGACTCAGCAGATGGACCTATACGCTCCCACAAACCTCACATCCTTATCTCACAAATATGGTGAGGTTGCAGCAACCAAAGAAACTAACGAGTTTGAGAGGGGCTCGAACCCCAATCTGCCGTTCACCAGTCAGGGACGTTACCACATCGACCACCACAACCCTAATAGTCTTCCAACCCAACGACCATCACTTTAGTACATAAGCTTAATTATTTTATAAGACGCAAGTACGGATTAAAATAAACGGATATATAAAATTCCGACGGAGAAATATATTCTTATTTTTAGTTAATTCTAATAGTCAGGCCTTCTCCATCATGAGGCTCAATACTACACAGTATTCTAGAAGTTTTATTCCAGCTGTGACCAAGTTGTGGAATGTTCTTCCTAATCGGGTAGTTGAATCAATGGAACTTCAAAAGTTCAAATTGCGGCAAATGTGTTTATGTTGAACAGGCTGACATAAGTTTTTATAATTTATATATGAAAGATCTGTTTTAATATTGTGTTTTTTTAAATATTTAATTTTCATTGTTCATTGCTTCTTATATCGTTTATTTCCTTATTTCCTTTCCTCAATGGGCTATTTTTCACTGTTGGAGCCCTTGGGCTTATAGCATCTTGTTTTTCGAACTAGGGTTGTAGCGGAGCTAGCAATAATAATAATAATAATAATAATAATAATAATAATAACTAGCAAAGAACTTCTTAAAATGTTCGTTGTTCGTTGCAGTGAGGTGGCATAAATATCAGCAAATGCTTTTTAAATTATTATAATTATTATTATTATTATTATTAGCTAAGCTACAACCCTAATTGGAAAGGCAGGATGCTATAAGCCCAGGGGCTCCAACAGTGAAAATAGTCCAGTAAGGAAAGGAAAAAATGGAAAATAAAATATTTTAATAAGAGTAACATCGTAATGATTATACTATGTGACATCAACAACAAATGCAGCCGTTTCTCGTCCAGTGCAGGACAAAGGCCTCAGATATGTCGCTATTCATGTCTAGGGTTTGGCCAGTTTTCATCACCACACTGGCCAGTGAGGATTGGTGATGGTGGGAGAGTTTACCCTGATCGCTCACAGCATACCAAGCATGGATGGCTATTAACGCACATACAGTATACTGCTTATCTGAACTGTCAATTATTATTATTATTATTATTATTATTATTATTATTATCATTATTAAGCTATAACCCTAGTTGGAAAAGCAGGATGCTATAAGCCCAGGAGCTCCAACAGGGAAAATAGCTCAGTGAGGAAAGGGAACATGGAAAAATCAAAATATTTTACGAAGAGAAACAATATTAAAATAAATGTCACTTTATAAACTATAAAAACTTTAACAAAATAAGAGGAAGAGAAATAAGATATATAAGATAGAACAGTGTGCCCGAGTGTACCCTCAAGCAAGAGAACTCTAACCGAAGACAGTGGAAGACCACCATTATTTTTATTTTATAATTAAAAAATTATAGCATTACATTTCAAACTTATTATAAGTTACAATATAAAAATCTCATCGATGAACAGCATATGGCATTTGGAACATTCTTATGCATGTGGAAAGATTTTTATAGACAAAACGTTCGCTCTCTCAAGTTTGCGCAACACAGTATCAATACTTGCGCGTTCATTGGCCCCAAGAAAAGTATAAACCACTCGCCGAACGACACAGGGGAAAAGGAATGGTTCTAGTGATCTCGTGACTCGTTTTCGTTTGGCCTGGTCTATATACCGGAAAACGTGATTGAATGGAAATGAAAAGTCCTCTTTTCACAGTTTCATAGCTCGGATGAATATAGAGTTATGTAAAACATTTGCCAAGCGTCAATCAAGCCATGATGTGACGTACGTACGCTGATAATGTTATAATTGCCTTTGCCAAAATCTTTGCAACAGACATACAGTATATTCCCCGTGTCGTCATTTATCTATTTGTTTGTAGGCAACTTCACACAAAAACTACAGGACCGATTTTGACCAAATTTGATAGCCATGTTAGGTATGACCCAAGAATGAATCTGTAACATTTTGGATAAAGTACATCAAAGTACAAGTACGCAGCAGTAATTTGAAAATAATTGCAGTGTTAAGTATAAGACACATATTTTTAGTTTATATTTTGTTTCTGTTATGCTCTCTACTGAGTGCCCCTCTAGTTACCTCCGCCAACGAAGTTGTAAGGGGGTTATATTTTCGCCGCTGTTTGTGTGTTTGTGCGTGTGTGTTTGTTTTTAAACAGCTTCTTGGCCACAATTTTAATCGTAGAGTAATGAAACTAGCAGGAATTAACTTATGGAAAAAGCTGGAAAGGATTAAATTTTGGAAGGTCAAGGTCAAAGGTTAAGGTCACGGTCAAGAAAAATGTCCCATTCACGTAATTAAGTTTGGACATAGTTGTCACAGAGACTTCAAACTTGGTTCTACTGAGTGCCCCTCTAGTTATCATATTATTATTATTATTATTATTATTAATATTATTATTATTATTATTATCATTATTATTAGTATTATAACCCAAGCTACAGCCCTAGTTGGAAAAGCAAGATGCTATAAGCCCAAGGGCTCCAATAGGGAAAAATAGCCCAGTGAGCAAAGGAAATAAGGAAATAAATAAATGATGACAACAAATTAACAATAAATCATTCTAAAAACAGTAACAACGTCAAAACAGATATGTCATATATAAACTAAAAAAAGACTTATGTCAGCCTGTTTAACATAAAAACATTTGCTGCAACTTTGAACTTTTGAAGTTCTACTGATTCAACCATTGGATTAAATCTATGAATTTGGGACACATGGCCCGGTGCTAGGTCCACTAAGGGCATTCAGTATTTAGATGTCATTATTGGAAAACTCTGAAGGTGCCCCACGAAGTAAAAGCTAAAATAGGGTGGACACCAAGATGGAAGAAAGTATGCAGGAAACATCCTATGGCTTCATGCTAAGTAGGATACTATTATCATTGTTATTATTACAGGCTTAGCCACAACCCTGGTTGGAAAAGCAAGATGTTATAAGCCCAAGGTCTCCACCAGGGGAAAATATTCATAGAGGAAAGGAAAGAAGGAAATAAACAAGAGATGTAATGAACTATCACAATAAAATATTTTAAGAAGAATAACTACATTAAAATAGATCTTCCATATATCAACTATAAAAACTTCAAAAAAGAAACGAGAGAAAGAAAAAAAAGGAATACTGTGATCGAGTGTACCCTCAAACAAGAGAACTCTACCCCAAGATAGCGGAAGACTATGGTACAGAGGCTATGGCAATACCCAAGACTAAAGAACAATGGTTTGATTTTGGAGTGTGCTTCTCCTAGAAGAGTTGCTTACCATAGCCACTGAACAATTACAATGCAGTAATTAACCCCTTGAGCAAAGAAGAACTGTTTGGTAATATCAGTCTTGCCAAGTTTATGAGGACATAGAAGAATTTGGAAAGAATAGGCCAGAGTATGTGTAGGCAAAGGAAAAATGAGCCGTAACCAGTGGCAGGGATCCAATGTCTGGCCAATCAAAGCACCAAGTAACTCTCTGACGGTAGTATCTCAACGGGTGGCTGGTGCCCTGACCAACCTACTACTGCTAGCCATTTAAGAGTTGCATTAATACAATAGACCATTAGTCAGCTTTTGAGTTAGCACAGCCTACGTGAATATTAAAACTGATTTTCAAATCTATCTGACTTTCCCCTGTTAATTTTTTTTTTTTTTTTTTTTGAATTGCTCTGCTGTGCAGTTATGCCTAATGTCTTTGTCTATTATCTGGTAGCGGACAGCTTTGGTTTTCAATATCTTGTCTATATTGGATGAATATTTTTTGAGAGAAATTATAATAAGGACATTCTTCTTTTACCACTAAAGAATTTTTTTTTTTATTCTAAATAGAAATCTCAACTATTTTGTTTGCATCTCGAAATTATCGCCATTGTGTTTTTTTCGTCTTTTATTTTGTAAACATTGACCCAATAAAACTCTATAAAGGGCTGTCATCGGTTATTTTCAGATATCTATTATGGGAAATTGCAAACAAGACTTCGCATCATTTATGCACAATTATAGAACACATTCTTTCAATGAATAATAACCTTCACTAATAACAGTAGTAGTGTAAACAGATTGTCCATTCAAAAGTCTTTACTGACATAAACTTGATCAAAAATGGTTCGTTGTTTAGAAAATGTATCGTTTCAATTCAATAAATTACATTCCTCTTCAAATCTTAAAACAGGAAAAAAATCTGGTGAAAATTTGTTTCCAAGACAATCCCATAAAGGATGTTCAAATACTGTTGATATATGATAATCATTCTTTTCAAACTGAGACCGGAGTCTAACGTATGTGACCCTTTTGAATTGATGAAATTACTCTAATGTGATACTCTTCTCATGACATGACCATACCACCTCAGTCTACTTTCTTGGATCTTATCCGATAGTTCTCTAACTCCTGTGGTAGGCCTACCCCAAATTACCTCATTCCGTATCTTATCTCTTCTTGTCACCCCACACATCTATCTCAACATTCTCAACTGGCCATATTGGTTTTGGCAAATTTTTCATGGCCGGATGCCTTTCCAGCTGCCAACCGTCCCCATTTACCCGGGCTTGGGACCGGCACCAAGTTGAGGCTGGCTTGCTCCCCCCCCCCCCACCCACCCACCCAGTGGAAATAGAGGCACAGGGAAGGAGAAGGAGAGTGACACCAAAACAAAGGTGGATGGATTGTATCAAGGATGACCTTCGATCAAAGGGATTAACCAGTGATGAAGTGTGGGACAGAGGTAGATGGAGAACGCTGGCCAAGAACATCGACCCCACATAAAACTGGGAAAAGATGCAGACACAGAAGAAGAACTCCAATGTGATACTCTCTTCTTTATTGTTCATGTTATATATTGTTTTATATTCTGCTAGACATTAACAAAGTCATCCATATCAAAGTCTTTAACAATACCAGTTAAATGGGTGGAATATCATTAATAGCTAGAATAAACATTGTGCCTTTGGGAGCACTACCTCTATGATTCCAATTCCCAGTTTGTATGTGTTAAACGTATATAAACATTCCAAGTGGATTTATTTTTAAATATTGGCAAGAGAGGCAGTATTTACTATGTAGGTAATACACAAATATTCACCAGTATTAAAATGGGTGTCAAGTACACACATGTACAAATTCTGTGCGAATATGGTCATCATGGGACAAAGATCTATTGCATATCTAGTGTTTGCATTGATATATATATATATATATATATATATATATATATATATATATATATATATATATATATATATATATATATATATATATATATATATATATATATATATATATATATGAGGCGAAAGGAGACTGTTTGAAATCTCCCTCCATCAGAACTGTGTAAAATATCGGGTGCCTTCTCTCTCTCTCTCTCTCGCAATCCCTTATTTTACGTTTCTTGGACACTCTTTACACTGACGTTCAATTTTGACAAGAAATCTTTCTTTTAAACTGTATGGAATTGGACATTACCTTCTCCATATATAGATTCGCTGTTCACCCTGCAGAAGCCTTATCTGGGTGATGAATTTTTAATTAAATTTACAGGATTTCCAACTTTTTCAATATTTCCTCAATTTCACTGGAAGTGAGAGGTTTGTCACTGTCTCTCCCATCTCCCTCAGAGGAAATATCTTCCACTACCTCTTGTTGCAGCTCCCTATACAACTCCAACAGCTCCTCGGTCCTCAGCTACTTGCTAAATTTCTCAAGCAGATCGCTGATGTTGTCCCTGTCCACCTTCGAACCCTATTGTCTTGCCCAAGGACACAATTTCTTCATCAACTGACTCCTCCTGCATAGATCAGTGCCCCTTAAAATCATGTTCTGCGACGCATTCAGCCACAGTTTCCTCCTTGCAGAATTGAGGGTTCTCTTAGCGATCCCTTCCCTGGCTTTATATATGATTTTAAGGCAGCTGACAATGTGGAAGGGTTCCTTCCAAAACTGAAGGGGGGGGGGGGGGGAGCTTGATTCATTTGGTGACCTCCAAATACTACTGGAGCATTGCCTTCATGTACATTTTATTTATTCTTTTTAAATTAGAGATCACCTACTGATCCCAGGCTTGGAGAATTGGAGTGGTGTTGGGCAGCAAGAAATTGATCATGAATTTGAATTCCCCCATCAGGTCATCTTTAATGACTGGAGACCTTCAAAGCTAGTCGTGACTGGTTTGATAATTTTAAGAAGCAGGGATCCACTAGGTTGTGAGGCATGGGGAAGCTGCAAGTTCCGATGTGAAAGCCGCAGAGGAGTACGTAGAACGATTTGCCTCACTTGTTGCTGCAGAAGGTTACATAGCCCAACAAGTCTTCAACTGTGATGAAATTGGCCTTTTCTGGAAGAGGATGCCCAGGAGGATATTCACCAAGGAAGAGAAGAAACTGCTGGGCCATAAACCCATGAAGGATAGATTGACTCTAGCCTTGAAAATTATTGATGAAGCACAGCAGGGTGTAATGCGAAGAACCTTAAATTCAGCATGGAAAAAAAATTGTGGGCAAATTCCGTAGCTGAAAGGGACTTCAAAGGGCCCTATAGTCTATGGGTTTGATCAATTTGTATGATTCCTATAAATTCTGATGGGGGGAACAAAGTTTCAATAAATGCACACAAACAGGGGGTAAAATATAACCTCCTTCCAATTATGTTGGAGGAGGTAACTAAAGACAATAATTTTCGTCATGTTTCAGACAACAGTGTACAACGTTCGCTTGAAAGCTCAGACACTAGCTCATCACAGAATAATGTTAGTGGGTTCAATGTAGGTAGGCACTAGGACATCTAAGTCCAAAACAAGTCCTCTATGTATCCCCCACCCCCCCCCCACCCCCGCAGTCACCCTTATTTTCCAATGGTAAACAAACCGATAAACGAGGTGATTTTCACTAGGCTTATTCTGTGGTATAGGAAAATGACAAAAAAGAAAACTCAGAGGCACACAATGAAAGTGAGGAAGTATTGCCTTTTCAGTCTTTGAGTAACTTTATTGTTGAGACATACCTTAATAAATTGATTATGGTAGTGTAAGTTCAGAAACTTTTTACTCTACCAATATAAAAAAGTGGCTACTTCCAAAACAGATTACACACCTCGAGTCTCCAGTTTTGTTATATATATATAAAAGAAATTTTTATTTCAGATTCGCAAAATAGGCTAACCGTGTCTTAGATTACAATTTGATAGCCAGTCTTAACGCTATCATTATGGCGCTTAAAATGAAAATCTCACATTCAGGTTTGGTTAACTAAAGAGATATGATTTGTTGATAATCAGGTAGGATGTGTTATTAAATCACTTTCATCTGCAGATTCTATAATAGGGGTTTTTTCTAGTCTCATGAAAGAGAATTTTGCAGGACATCAGAATTTGGATGTACTATAACTTTAGATTATCAGACCTGCTTAGATAAAACTGTGTCAGATGGGACCTCTAAGGCACTATCCGCGTTTGAATGTTTTGTGATTAAGAGAGAACAGACACGTAGACCCACGGTAGGGTCAGCATTGGTCACAAAAACAGAAATTAATTTCTACACCTATTTCAGGACCTGTGTTGAAGTCAACATTGATCAAGTAGTGGCTCAAATAGAGAGAACTCAAACCGTTCCATTAAGGTTGGTTTCTAGAATATTCAACATACCACTTACGAGTCAAATTTCTCAAACTCAGACATGCCAACACGGAGACACTTTCGTCTGAGGGATAGCACAACAGAATTCCGTTACAGTAGACATTCCAGGAGGATTTTCCACGACCGATCCTTTCCACAGAATTCCAGGATGGGTTAGACTGTCCCACTTCTTCCTACAGCCTGTGGCTGGGGTGAAAGAAGGCTAAAAAATACCACTAACTTCCAACCCTCCCTTATCAAAGAAACCTTTCTTCTTTGTCTGCCTCTTTTCCCACTTCTATGTGGGGTCGATGTTTCTGGTCAGCTTTCTCAATCTACCTCTGTCCCACACTTCATCACCGGTTAATCCCTTTGATCGAAGGTCATCCTTGATACAGTCCATCCACCTTCGCTTTGGTCTCCCTCTCCTTCTCATTCCCTGTACCTCCATTTCCATCACTCTCCTCCCAATATACTGTTCATCTCTTCTCATGACATGACCATACCACCTCAGTCTACTCTCTTGGATCTTATCTGATAGTTTTCTAACTCCTGTTTTTGGACAAAACGATGGTACTAGCCTACGTCAGGAATCATCCCTGTATCAAATAGTGGACAAACTGTTTTCATGGACTAATCAGAGAGAAATCCCTTTACTTCTGCAGCTCATTCCAGGAAAATCAATTTTACTGTACAGTACTGGCAGACCAGCTGACCAGTAAGAATCAGATTTTTCCAAATACTGTACATGGTCACTACATGCATTGATTTGTCGAGAGATTTAGAAGTGGTGGGGTTGCTAGAGCGCAGACATGTTTGCTACATCACTGAACAAAAGCAAAGAAGTTTTTTTGTTTACCTGTGTCAGATCCCTTATCTTGGAAGGTAGATGCTTTTTACGACTGGTAAAATCTGGACCTTCACACAATCCCTACATTTGCCATGATTCTACAGTTGCTAAAGAAGTTCAGGATCTCTGTGAACAGCAGGATGATGCTAATAGCTCCTTTTTGGCCACAGAGAAGATTGATTCAAAGATCTGTGGCTAATGTTGTCAGAACATCCCAGAAGCTTGCCTTATTCAATTGCTCAAACAGCCAATATGAAAGGTAATACAACCAAACTTATTCGTGCTACATCTGATGGCATGGAGGCTATCCATATCCTCTGAAACAAAATGTTTTCAAATCCCTCTAGACTGTCTATTATAGATTCTAAAATATAATTTACCATAACATTCAATCAATAGAAAGTTTACTTTGATTGGTGTAAAATAGGAATCTGTCCAAAACTAGGATTAGTTTGGATATTTTTTTTTCTTTTTTACAAGAAACTTTCAATTTCAGTCACTAAGGGATATACAGGAGATCCACGCTTAATTCTGTAGCATTTGGAATTATAGCTATTCGTTTCAAGTATCATAGCAGATGTATTATTTAGATTGTTCAGTAATGAAAGACCTCCAGTAGTAAGGTTGATTTTCTGGAATTTGGAAGCAGTATTACAGTACAGTATTTAAAAGGGATGAGACTTGACCAACTGGAAAATCTAGCTGTTACGGATTGTCATGGGTAGATAGAATAATATAGAAAAGAATGTTAAAACGTGAATTTTCTACTCTTAAGAAGCAGAGAGAGAGGAGGTCCCGCTAGTGTTTACTGGAAACTGTCACCGTCGCTGATGGAGATCAAGATGTTTATTAGATGTGCCTAGATCAGCAGACCTTTGGCATAACGATCGTTTGTTCGTAGCAATCCGAGGACCCATAGGACAAGGAGAGCAGTGTTGTTGCCGAAGAATATACATTAACAGAAGGTAAACACATGTCTCGCTTCAATTATAGTGCCATATGGATCATGATTACACCAGCAGAGTGATCGTGAAGATGTTATCAGAGGCGTGGTTTTAAGGAAAACCAATAAGGATGAAGAAAGGAGAAAATTTCCTTATATGGAATTGTCCATAGTTAACCCCTCCCATACAGGGGTATATAAACTTCAACGAGAACGAGAGAAGGAGAGTACGAAAGATAGAACGAGAGTACGAAAAGTAGAACGAGAGAGAGAGAGAGAGAGAGAGGACGAGGGAGCACAAGCACAGGGAAAGAGAGAGAACGTAAGGACAAGAATGCAGACGTGACCAGCCTTGTCGGAGATATCAGAACGAGTTGACCCCTGCCGTTATTACCAACCACGAAACACCCAGACCTGAAATATCTACGTTCCTGTCAACCGTCGAGAGCTGCTGTGAAGAGTATTATCTTTTAAGTATTATTTGTCTACTATCTTAACTGTTCCCCTATTTGCTGGAGTTTAGTTTAATCAGATAATTTTCTTTGTTTAGTTCAGTGCTTCCTAAGTACTCAATCAAGAAACATTGACCTTTGACTAGTTGTAAATAAAGTTATGTTTTCTTTTGCGAGTTTTCTTTCTATATTCCCTTTTTCAATGTGGGTAGTGGTTGAGTAATCCTAATTTAATTAATCAATTCAAAAGAACCTGGTTCGATCCCCACAAGGATCGTAACACGGATATAATGACCTAAACAATTTTTCTGTTGGCATTAGCTTCCGTTAAACGTACAAGTGAATTATATACGTTGTCTGTCAAGATAGTCTTTAGGGAACACAATATGACTTTGTTTCTTTTACCTTCATTCAGAGCCAAAAAGGATTTTAAGACTAAGAGGATGCCTTAATTCATTCACATCTCCTCACTAAAAGTAGATGAAGGAAGTTCAGTAGAAAGTATTTTTCTTTGCCCAGTAAGAGCTCTATAAGTGCATTTGGACTACATGAAAGTAAGTACAGTAATACCTTGAGATAAGAGCTTAATGCGTTCTGGGACCCGAGCTGGTATTTCAATTCCCTCGTATCTCGGATCAATATTTCCCATATAAAATAACTAAAAAAATTATTCCGTTCCCACCCTCCGAAAAAACACCTAATAACAGTACAGTATATTACAGTGGAAAAACATGTTTTTAATCGTTCTAATTTACAGCCCACACTCACAAAATAACAAATACCTATGTACTGTTTATGATCTGCCATAAAATGTGACATTATTATGGAGTTCTTACCTTCAAGACAGACGGTAGCGGCTAACGGCGGTATGTGCGGATGAGGAGGGAGAGAGATAGGGGAGGAGAGAGACTTGACGGCAACACGTTCGGTACGCTACACTTTTGTAACACTACGTAACATAACTAATACTGTACTTTAAATCTAACTTAAATGAAATTAGCTTACTGTACACACACTTAAAAATAAATGTTAATCTTACGTTACACTAAACTTAATTCTAATTTTGTTTTCATTTTTATTTTTTTACCTTTCTTCTTCTGGCTTGGCTCTTTTTGCCCCGCGTTTTGACTCGCGTTCACCTTTACTTTTTGCCTGCCTTTTTAAAAGGAACTTATCTAGGAATGTTTGCTTTTGTCTCCCCTTCAAAATGTTATGAAAATGATGTACACAAGTGACATCACAAAAAGTTAACGCACGACCACACGCCAACTTGTCTGGGTGCCTCTTTTCCATAAATAAGAAAACTCCTGCCACTTGGATAACATGTCTCTGATTTCCTTTGCAGAAAGGTGGTCCTCCTCTTCCACCTCCTCCTCGCTACTGAGCTCCTGCAACACCTCCGAATGTTGCATCTCCTGGAGCTCGATCAATTCCTGTTTTGTGAGCTCTTCCTTATGCTCCTCGACAAGGTCGTTCACGTCAGCCTCATCTACCTCCAGCCTCATGGACTTTACAAGAGACAATTTCATCCACCACAATAGGTTCGGGTTCATCAGGGTCTGGCGTATCGAACCCATCAAAGTCCCTCTCAGCAACGGGAGCTGACCACAATTTCTTCCTTGATGAATTAAAAATTCTTCGTGTGACACCCTGCCATGCATCATAAATAATTTTTAAGCAATGGACGATATTGAAATGTTCCTTCCAAAATTCAGGAAGGGTGAGATTGGTGTTGTCTGTGACAACGAAGCATTTCTTGAACAAATGCTTCGTGTACAGTTTTTTAAAGTTGGAAATTACTTGTTGGTCCATGGGCTGGAGGAGTGGCATGGTGTTGGGCAGGAGATAAAGGACCTTGATGAACCTGTACTCATGAAGAATGTCCTCTTCGAAACCTGGAGGGTGACCAGCGACATTGTCAAGGACCAGGAGACATTTCATTGGCAGGCTTTTCTTGGCCAAATATTTTTTGACTGCCGGACCAAAGCACAGATTAACCCATTATGTGAAGAAATGCCGCATGACCCAAGCCTTAGCATTAACGCGCTACATCACTTGCAGTTTTTCTTTCAAGATCCTTTGGCTCTTCAAAGCACGTGGGTTTTCTGAGTGGTACACCAGCAGTGGCTTGACCTTACAATCACCGCTGGCATTGGCACACAAGGCTAGAGTTAACCGGTCCTTCATGGGATTATGGCTCTGTAGTCTCTTCTCCTCTGCTGTGATGAATGTCCTCCTGGGCATCTTCATCCAGAAAAGGCCAGTTCCATCGCAGTTAAACACTTATTGGGGGATGTATCCTTGTTTTGCGATAGCTGAGGCAAAGGTTTTGACATAGTCCGCCGCGGCTTTCGAGTCGGAACTTGCTGCTTCCCCAGGCCTCACAACCGAGTGTATCCCAGTCCGTTTTTTTTAAATTGTCCGACCAGCCACGACTGGGTTTGAAGGTTTCCGCTGGCGTCGAAGTCTCCCCTCTCTCAGCTGCTTGCTTTCCTTTCAAGTCATCGTAGATTCCACTGGCCTTTTCACAGACCATAGTCTCGGTCACGCTATCTCCCGCCAACTGTTTCTCCTTTATCCATATTAAAAGAAGCCTCTCCATCTCGTCATGAATATCACTGCGCAGCTTGGAAAGGATGGTTAGTCATTTGGAAGGCTTGGAGCTCTTTATAGCATCCTTCTGCTTGAGGATGGTACATATTGTTGATGTACTCCTCTCATATTGGCGAGCCAGCTCAGTCACTCGTACACCACTCTCATGTTTTTTGATTATTTCGTGCTTTATCTCGATTGTCATCATACACTTTTTCTTTTCACTACCCTTATTTGCACTCGCTTGGTTTGGACCCATTGCTTATTCACTTAATTCTGTACTGATTAACACAAAAAACACGTAAAAAATACAAACACTACGGCCGATGCTTGGAGATAACTTTACGCAATGGAGATCCGACAGGAAAGAGCAAGCGAAATCGTCCACGTGAGCAGCCTCTTGCACACTTGGCCACCTAGCGGCCGCATAGGGAACTGTCTCGTATCCTAGGATCTCAAATTTGTCTTGTATCTCGGAGCAAAAGTTTGCTCGAAACTTTCCTCATATCTCAAATTTCTCGTATGTTGGGACACTTGTATGTCGAGGTATTACTGTACTGTAAAGGTAATGTCCCTAATTTGTTCTGTGGGATTGGGGTGCATGATCACCTGTTGACCAAAGATAATGTTTTTCCTAAACATTTGGTCCCAGAAGCTCACAAGGATTTAGATCCAAAAGTAATATAATTCTTAGAAGTGAGGATACATGATAATAGGAGTGTAGCTACTTCCCTTTATTTTTGTAGAAATATTTCTTTAAGAGTTTTAGCAAGAGCTAAAAATTCAATGGCATACCAAGTCAATTTTTGTCAAATATCTTAAAAAAGCATAGTTTGCTTATGAAGACCGCTGGCCTCTAGGCCCTAATGTGGATGTGGTTCAAGTAATTCCGAGTTCAGTTAATTTATTACTCTTATCCATTAATATGGGTTGTATTAAAAATTCTAATCTAGAATTAATCAGATAGATCAAAGGTAACATCTAGAGATAATGTAGAGTATGGATTTTTATAATTTCTTTCGCAAATAATCCGGAGGTCCGTATTTCAAATGGTTTGTCAGAAGTAATCTAGAAAATATTGGTAATTCTGAACCTTGTTGCATTACTTGTACAGTACTTAACATTATCCCCTCTGATGGTCCAGCACTTTGCTGCAGTAGAGGGGCTTGAGTGTCTCAATGATGGGCTGGGCAATGGCGGTGGGGTAGTTTATCCACCCTGGCAGGCTCAACCATACCGCTAAGGCCAGTTCTGAGAGACCAGACCAAGACTGGACCCCTATAGGCCTTCTCCTTTATTTTAAGATAGGCAAAGGCTAGGAGAAGGAAAACTCCAAAATCAAACCAAACAAGACCCCAACGGCGGAGCTTCCCAGCGCCGGCGGAAGAGGGCAATGCCTGTCGGGCAGGCAACAAGGCGGGCCTTGACATAACAAGAACCCGGCAGCCCGATACAACCAACATCGGAGAAGCCGCCTGTCTCATATATCTTGAGCCGCGGTGAAAACGATGTGGGCCAAGTGTGTGTGCGTGGCCGATGCAAAGCCACGACCACCCAAAACAATATACCCAGCTACTGGCATTCTGTCGTTTCCTCCACCCTTCTTCATCTTTTCATAGATAGGAGGCTGATGGCTAGCGACAGAACCCAATACTCGGACACGAGTGGGCGCCGACGACGACGACGACTTAATATTATGTCTCTCTTTCCTCCAATTACTCCCCACCTCCAACTGTGCGTGGAAGTCAACAATATGAACATTAGGGGAGTTTCATAGAAATAAACAGAAATTTAATGATAAAATGTATTTCTATAATTACCTAATGTTCATATATATGGCACCCTCCAGCGCAATGACTAATGGCATCAAGAGGCAGGGATAATTTCAACTTTCAAACTGAAGAGACAAATATCTGGCGAGGCAGTTCTGCCCGGGCTTCTTACCACTTATCACTGGAAAGTTCCATTCCTTAGTTAATGGCATGTATTTATTGAAGCAGAAAAAATGTGAAAATTAAATATTTTTACGATTAATCGAGCTTCTGGAGAAGCAGCAATATGAACATTAGGTAAATATATAAATTTCTTTTTTTATTAAAATTTTGTTTTTACAGTGCATAATTACGTTAATGTATTTGCAATATGATCTTCCCATTCCCAAAATTCTGAACCATTTTTAATCACTTTCATTAATAAATAGCTAAACCAACCACTATCACTGAATCAACATCTCTCATTAATTTATTCTTCATAAATGTACTGTATTAGATCTCATCTAATAACTGAATATACTAAAAAAACTTAAATGAAAAAATAGGAGTTTATGACTCATAAAGGCAAATTATTTTAGACATTTCTTTCTACAATTGTATATTCATTGTTGATCAAAAAGTAGATAAATAAATGAAAATTGTATATTCATTGTTGATTAAAAAGTAGATAAATAAATGAAACATGTTCAACTGTGTGTTCTGTATCACATTCTTGAAAGTTTCCATTTCTTTTGAAAGTGGCAGTTTCTTATTTTTGTACTGATATTGCTTTTCATATTTCGGGATTCTGTTGCATTTATTTGCATACCCTTTCAAATTTAGAGTTGATTAGCAGTTCAGGCCTCATGTATCTATCTATTTACCAAGGCACTTCCCCCAATTTTGGGAGGGGTAGCCGACATCAAAACAAGGGAACAAGAGGGGACTTTTCCTCTCACTGCTCCTCCCAGCCCGATGAAGGATTCAGCAGTTTGGCTGGTACTGATAGGGTGCCACAGCCCACCCTCCCCCGTTATCCACCACAAATGAAGTTTCACACACTTAATCCCTTACTGCTGCTACCTCCGCGGCCACCAAGGCGACCAGAGAAAGCAGCAGGGCCTACAGGAACTGCGTCACAATCGCTCGCCATTCATTCCTCTTTCTAGCACGCTCTCTTGCCTATCTCATATCCATCCTCCTATCACCCAGAGGTTTCTTCACTCCATCCGTCCAAAACCTTGGCCTTCCTCTTGTATTCTCCCATCAACTTTTGCATTAATCACCTTCTTTAGCAGACAGCCACTTTCCACTCTCAACATGGCCAAACCACCTAAACTCATTCATATCCACTCTAGCTGCTAACTCATTTCTTACACCCGTTCTCACCCTCACTACTTCGTTCCTAACCCTATCTAAATGAGATAAACCAGCCATAGACACTTCACCTTAACACATTCAATTTCTGTCTCTCCGTCACTTTCATTCCCCACAAATCCGATATATCACAGTTGGTACAATCACTTTCTCATACAGAACTCTCTTTACATTCATGCCCAACCCTCTATTCTTTACCATTCCCTTCACTGCCCCCAACACTGCATCCTTCACTCACTCTCTGATGCACATCTGCTTACACTCCACTATTTGCTGCAACAACAGACCCCAAGTACTTAAACTGATCTACTTCCTCAAGTAACTCTCCATTCAACATGACATTCAACCCCGCACCACCCTCCCTTCTCGTGCATCTCATAACCTTACTCTTACCCACATTAACTATCAACTTCTTTCTCTCACATACCCTTCCAAACTCTGTCATTAATTGACCAAGCCTCTCTTCCGAGTCTGCAACCAGTACAGTATCATTTGTAAACAACTGATTTACCTCCCATTCATGATCACTCTAATCTATGTTTTCAATCCTCGACCAAGCACTTGGGCATTCACCTCTCTCACCAACTATGGCGACATCACACATCCCTGTCTCAGCCCCACTCTCACACTTTCTTTCCTATCCTAACACAGGCCTCATACGTTTACCATAAGAATAAGAAGAAGAAGAAGAAGAAGAAGATATTCATTATTAGCACGATCATTTTCTTGACCTTCCCTTCAAAAGGTTAAATGGGAAATGGTTTTCTCAACTCCCAAAATTTCTCATTACGAATTCTATACTGATTGAAATACACTTCAAAATCCCTATCTAATATTATCAAAAGCAAAATAATGAAGCCATATTTCTTGAAATGAGACCATCCTTTTATGATCTTATCATAAAACAATAGCAATTATAAAACATATTTGTGAAACAAACTACAAATAAGAGATAGAAAAAAATATCTTCCAAGAACTACATAACACACTTTTCTCATCTGCAAAAAGTTTTCTATGAAGAATCTAAAAACTAACCTTATTTACTCAGATGCTCTCTCCTCTTGTAGTTTTTGTACACTTACTTCACATCACTTGCAATAGTGTAAAGAAGACTCTTAATTCTACTGTTGCTCATACCAGTGAGACATACTTTAAGGCCTAATTTCACCATCTCTGTAAGCATTTAGAAAAATTTGACGTTTAACGCACATTGCATCATTGAAAATAGATGTTACTGACTTTCAAACAATGTACAGTACTCTGCAAACCCTAATAACGCAGTAGGATAATGAAACGTACGTCAATCGTATTGTCGTTCATATTATACATGATCTACAAAAGACTGAGATATCGCTGCAAAAGTGATACTCACTGTCCTGACATGGCACCCATGAGGCAGGAGGAACAGATTTATGGGAGATGATTCTTGACTTAAGAATACCTCCTTCACAGGTTAAAATCATCATCTATAATCAATTTTGTGTAATCCTTGGCAATCCTTAATTGGCAAGACCCAAGATTATAAAAGCTAGCACAGCAGGAGTTGATATACAGTACAGAGAAAGAAAAGATTAATTTTGTTTAATAAAACTGCCATTACTTAATTATTAAGGAAGAGAATTTCTAAAAAATACAATGTAACTAATAACTCATCACAAGTGTGATGGTTTTACATCAAAGTTATTAAAAATCTTTGGGATGCACCAAATTTTCTTCCTTTCTAAATGCTGCTGACCAAACAATATGTAACAAAAAAACAGATTATGGCCAAAGCAATGCATATAAAACATTTCACCAAGCCTTCAAAATAACTTGCCACTGGATGAGGGGAACACTACTGAAGGCCTGACAGCACTTTGGCATTGAAAGTTATGAAAATGAAAAGATCTGTGGTGACTAGTTCTTTAGAAGGCTTCGTGAAGACTGGATCCAATGACAAACTGTCATATTCCTTTATATACTTCTTAAGTGTTTTAGTGATGTAATGTATAAATGTAAATAATAACCATAACCTGAAATAATTTAGAAGAAAAACTCTCCTGCAACATCAAGTTCGAATACTGGATTTAATCATCAAAACATTGCCTATGTATTCCTATACAAAATGCCCTACCACACTAATCAAACGTTAGCACAGTAGTTCATATAATGCAGTGGATGTCAAAATATACATGTCTCCCATAGGAAAAAATCACCTACTGGAAAAAGGGCAGTATGGAATATAAACAGCATATATTGTACATTTTGAACACCCAAAAACATATTCACACATTTCTTTTATCTCAATGTGAATGATGCTTTGGAATACATTACACTATGTACAATGTAGAGCCTTGGTGGGGCTCACGATAACCACAACTATGTATTGCTTTATTTACTATATCATTAGTTTTATGGGCTGCCCTGAAAGACACACTAATTTCAAATCATCAAAAGAATTAAGTCCACTAATCTTCTCAATACAAGAATTTTCCGAGCAGCCATCTATGCATGACACAATTCATCACCCCTCAAATACCGGTCAATAACTGACAAATCAATCAACATTTCCATGTATGCTGTTGCCACAAATCCAAAAAATTGAAGACTTAGCACCTAGGACATCTGACTTTCACAAAGGGATAAGAAGTGATTCTTTGTCATGGATATACTGTACTGCATAAAGGTTACTTAACTTTGTATTAAAACTGCATTATTCTACAACAATTATCAGGCCACAATTTAATAATAGTGCATGTCCTGGCCTATACAACAACAACAACAACAACAAAGAAATCTCAGACTAAACATTCAATGAACACAATTCTAGTATATGAGGGGTGATGCAGAAATGAGGGTGCCTGTCCATGTAGGCTATTGAACACAGCCATATGTTTAAAAAAGTAATATACAAATGAAAGCCTTTAAAATGTATACATAACACATCTTGTCAGACACCCAAATTTCTCTGAATAAAAAAAAAATATCTGCAATACATCAAACCTGTTTAGCACAGTTGATATCACAAATGATAACTAGGTTGAACAAATGACAGAATAGCAACCAAAGGTAACTGATGTTGGAATAAGGGTAGAAGGATATGTGATAAGTGTGTCCATACGTAGCATATTTCATGTACATTGTACATAGAAATCAAAACATCCTAAAATGAAGTATAGTACATTAAAACCAACGCACTGGCTGATATGATGGATGACAAGTGATCGAACTGCAATGATTAACGAACCTTAATCAATAGTGGACATCAATAGTAGACTGTCCGAGCATTCCTTTCATACACTTAGGCTCCCCGGATTATTATGGAACCCAGAAACCATTCTGCATTGAAAGATATGCAACATTTGATTTCAGTTTTCAGAAGACTTGACAAAACAGGCCAAAACACAAGATGTCTGCTTCTAAAAACAAAACCAGAAAGAACTTGCAGAAATTACTAAATAGAAAAAATACACACTAAAAAAGCCACTCACTATGGCTTATGTTAGTTAAAGTTCTTTAATTTTCTTGAGACAGGGCATGCATATTAAAGCAGTTAGAGGAATTCTCACAGTCTGAATTTCATTAAAATTTTGTCTAAAAAATGCAATTTTGTCAGCTCAGTAATGGGATACAAAAATAATGCAAAAAACTCATCACTTAGGTTAAATTTTGATGGCCAACTGTCCTTATATCAAGCATTGTTATCACAATAAAATGGAATTAATAAATAGCCAGATGGTGAGATTAAAGTAAAATTACCATTTTCAAAGAGCATCCTCACTAGATGCATTTCATACAGATCTTTGGAAAAATCAAATGTTTTTACCTTTGTGCAAGAGAAAGGGCTGAAAAAAATATTCATAAAACAATAAGCCAAAGAGCATCAATGATAATACCATGGCAAGACTTCACAAAAGTACCAAAAGGGAATAGATCTCACTGTCAAGAGATAGTATGATCCTCCGTAGAAAGTTAATCAAAGGGAAAAGCACTTAACAATTTTAAGTCCCTCCCAGCTATAAAGTTTAGAGGTGATAATGAAAATGTTTAGACCTTTAACTATAAGATCTTTCAGACCATGTGAAAATCTTCCAGCATGATGAACCAAATTCAAATAATACACATACACTTCAAAGTTTCTTATCAGATATGAATAATTTACGACTACCTGTATTCGTAATTTTTCTAAGAGCAAAACAAACAAGGGAACCAAAATTCTCTATTCACACATCGCATTCATACAAAGAAATATCTAAAGACTCCTCGGCGAAAAAAAGGCGGTTTTGTACTAACAATCCAGACATCACTTTCCTTGCAAAAGCTGGAGTAAATAGGTTGTGGCTTCCATACCAGCTCATTAATTGTTTAACAATGAGAAAAAAATTAATTACATGTACAATAACATTTTTCTTTAAGAATTGGCTTTGCCTTAATTAATAGTGATAATTTTAAGAAAGCCATTGCACTGTTATACCTTGTGTGGGATGCTAAAGCACTGTTGACAGCCGCTAAGCCAAGGAGGCACCAGATTCGACTGCACCTAACCCTTTTCTTACTATTAGCAAATGTCTGATAAAATGCAATAGAAATGTCAAAATAGTAGATACAGAAAGTGGGGGGAAAATGCAATCTGACAAGAGTGAAAGATTTAACTTGCTCTAAGATCAACAACGCAAGAAGCTCTACTGAAAACAGTGGAAGGTGAAAGTTGATCGTCCTCTTATCAAAAAGATTACAGCAAATGAAACATGTCTCTCCTTAAAAGACTGATGTGAGAGCAAATAAAATAAGCCTCTCTACAAAAGACTGATGTGAGAGCTAATAGAAAACAAGTCTCTCCACAAAAGACTGATGTGAGAGCCTGAGAGGGAAGCACGTTGTACAGTGTATGGCTACTTGCATTCAAACAGAAGTCGACACCTGCACCTCCTTCAGCCCGCAGATTAAATGAGGCACCAATTCTCAGTTGCAAATTTAGACAATTATTCCTCTACATCAGCCACAAAATATTTCTTTCTTTAACAGCCACTGGAGAATTAGTGCCCAGGTCTACCTGAGATATGAGCAAAACAGTTGTTGAAATATTTGATGGAAACTGTACAGTATAGTGGGGCAATGGAGGCACTCAGAACAGCATTGGCTATGACACCGGGAATGACTACTAATATTACAGACATCTAGAAATGATAAAATATTAAAATTTCTTTGCTTAAAAGTATCCAGACAGATACAGCAAGTTGCTTTCAATAATGTTTCCCACCTACCTAGATTTAACTTGAACAATACAGTATTTTTTTTAATAATTCTCAAATTTTGCACAATATTGGTAAAATGATTATTGTAAGTGTAGGTTTCTTTCATGGTGAAATGCTACATTTGTTAATGAAGTAGGTTGTAGGATTTTCATCTTATTCTACTTTGAAGACACGACAGAAATGAGCTGAAAGATATATATATTTGAACAGAAAATATTGCATAAAAAATATTCCCGTTTTGAAAAATTCTATATTTTCCATTATGTGTGATTTTGATGACTAATAACTTCTGCTACATAAAATAAATGACTACCAAAGAACCTTAAGACTGCATTAAACTCAAGAAATTACCTCATTATCAAATGTAGAGTTTCTTAATACAGTTAGCCAACAATTGCTGGACTGTCAGACTTGAGTGCAAATATAATCAACAGGTGTAATTTTATGAATTAGAAAAAAAAAAAAAACTTTTAATGGTATATTTGTTACTCAGCAACTTTGTCCAAAAAATATTAATAATCATACAGGCCAAATAACAATATAAAAATACTCTATGGGCAAGTTCAATTCCTGTATCATTTAGAATATTTAAATATAAATGTACAATCAAAATAGAAAACAATGTTGTTCCTTTCCCTTTGAGTTGGCATACTTATTAGAAATGAGAAGCCGGCAAAAGGTACTGTTAGCAGTTGCCAGACATCCTTCTCCAATATAAAACTACAGGAAGCCACTGAACTAGAGTGGGACTTTAACTTTGCCTTTAAATGAAGTGTTACTGTATGCCAGCTAGAATGGCTTTTTGGGACTTTTCAGTTACACAATGTTAACTGGAATAACTTCAAGGGATGTTTCCAGTACCTAGACTTCTGTAAACTGTGAATTTGAAATGAAAATAATATATGACCTACAAGTAATAAATATATAAAGATCTACATATAAGCAAACACATTCTCATGCTTGATATAACTATTCGCCCTGGATAAAGCTTACTGACCTCTTCTTGATATCTCGTTATGAACAATTTTGTCAACTAGCACAAAATTCATGAGTGGTTTACTAATCAGCTTGATTTCCATTTTTAATAACACACAGTAGACACCTTCAAAAATACTCTACGGGGAAACGGTGCAAATAAAATCCGTCCAAGACAAAATACTGACACTTCCCCAGCTTACTTTACAATATCCATCAGCTAACACTGTTACAGATGATATTTTCTCCCGTCCCACCCCAAACCCTACTTGAAAATATGTGACACTTAAATATGTACCCCAGCAGACTAGGAACATAATTGGTTTTATATACAATCAAACAAGTAAATCCCTTTGATTCTCTTGGTTCTGATTCTAACCCATTCATCATAGAATTCAGATTTAGTAATAATATGATAACAATATCCAAAATGAATGGACTTAAGTATCATGAGTGTGTGAACATATATCTATTGTATACAGGCTAGCAAATATACAATAAATAAAACACACATTGTGTAAAGTTATATATATACTGTACTGGCATATACATACAAACATATGCACAAAACTAATCATCTGGTGCATTTTAAAAAGCCTGTATATGGTCTTAAAATTTATGCTAACAATAGAAACTTTTTACCCCAGGAATGTACAATTTAGAAATATTTATGAGATTTCATCAACTGTTCCACATGGCAATCATATAAATAATGGAATTCACCCAGTTACACAATAACCGCACGACCCTAAACACGATCATGCAAATTCTATAAGCAGTACCTTACCTCCTGAGCATATGCTTATGTTTACAGAAGGGCGAGACTGTGACAAGACAAGAATGCCATTGCATGGTCAGAAGCAATGGTCACTGCCTGCATCACGGCAATGGCCATTGCTTTTGTCCCACCAATGGCCCTTATTGGTTTATGTAGTAATTGGCTACTTATGTTTTAAATGCTTCTACTAATAGGAGTTTGTTAAATGTGCCAATGCAAAAAATTTATAACATAAAAAAAAGGTTAAAATAAATATGCTCAATGGATGGCTTTAAAGGTTAAAGAATTTTGTGCATCACATGCTCATCTGCCTTGGTCTCAAATTTCACAGCAGCTAGCTACATTATGGCACAAACTATTGTAGGATGCAAACTTTAGGTCCTCATTAGACAAAGAAAAAAATAAAAATAAGGTTTTATATATTGAAGTTTTCTTCAAGCTGAAACAATGTGAATGCTTTCACTGAATATTCCCAAAAGAATAACAATTTATTTTCTACCTGACAATGAGGAACAAATATATTTCACAAGTGATATGCACATTAATTGTGTTTGCTGCAAACACTGCAACATATATAAGCACAAGAAGCAGGGACCAAAATAATAAGTAAAAAGAGCTGGCAACTTTTCAAAGGGTGACTAGAAGTTGTGAATAATTGTTCTCATGTAAACTTTCTGCTCAAATCTGTTGTGACACAATGTTCTTACATGTGACGTTCAAAACAAAGATGAAGTCTGTGCAAAGCATAAGGTGGGAGACTCAAATTATTATTCTTCTTGTGACAACTAATTCCGACTGGTAACAATTCACTTCACAGAGAAATGAACTCGTAATTCAGTGCAGAAAAAAAGCAATAAATTTCTTTTGCTAAAAGATTTGATGAAATCATTGTCAAACTACTTGCTAAATAACAACGGAAAATGGCCCACCTGTCAACTTGCTCAGGCTACAGCCTTGTTAAAGGAAACAACAGTAGGGGAAAATAATTTTCCTTTAAAATTGTTATAAGACTTTGTATGTGTTGAGTTCCTATTCAACAAGAATCCTAAACATCTAGGCCATCTTGAAGTGACTCGACCTTTTGAACTTGAACAAGCCATAAAACACACTGTTGGACCCTCGCTCTTAGTAGGTAATATTTCATATCTATAAAAAATATCTATTCTGCAAATTAATAATGAAGCAATTTTGTCTAAAAAAAAAAACATTGGTAGGTCTAAATATGGTGATGTTTAGTTGAATCCCAATAGAAAAATCATACTCAATAAAAATAAAGGTTATCATATTAACCGAGTTGAAAGTTAATGTACCACATATGTTATAATACCTTACTTAGTCTTGAAAAACCTGTACAACAAACTAAAGTATAGAGAATCATACATTTAATAATAGAATTTTTCAAATGGAAAAATTACTCTGGGCTGTGAATTTGAACACGTCCAAAATCTTGAGTGCAAAACTATATATAAACAGATTACTTGTGTAGCATTCTAAGAAATTATTCACACAAGAAAAGAATGATTATGAATCATTATTAGATGAAATCTAAGAACATACAAAACATCTGAATTGGGATGCATATGTATTATGTGTTTTCCTTGTGATAAAACACTTGAAAAATTAATCTGCAATTATCATACACTAATACATACTAAAATACACAGAAAACTAATGGTTCTACAGAAACAGCAATATGAAAGTAAACTGACTAGGTTTGCTTGACTATTAAATGTATCCAAAAATTATCATACATAGTGAATGCTTACTGCAGGTTATGGCTGACTTGAGGGAACAGATGCAAGTATGTATTACACAATTTGTCTACATACTGGAAAGATTATCAACAGTTAAGATGTTTAAAGCCGGTAAAAAGATAATACAATAAAGATTAACGTTTAAAATTCCCATAACGTGGTTCTCACTTTTGAACAAATAATATGTCACCGACTGAAGAAACCCAACTCTTTATACAGTCGTTATGAACAGAAGTTTAGAAAATATTAAAAAAAAAAATTAACTAACTCGAGCAAGGGTCACAACAAAACCATCACACACGATTTCCTCTTCCCAAGCAACCAGTGCTTTCTTTACCATATCTACACCCAAACATTTTGGTTTAAAGAGTACATTACAAACTTCCCATGGCACGGTTAATTGAAAAAAAAAAAAAAATCCATGGATAAAGTTTTCACCTTTCATACATTTTACAAAGCAACCAGTGCTAGCTTTAACATTACTTGCATAACTCTGTACTCACCAAAGTTTTTGAATCACATGGCACACTGTATATCCACCAATGAACTTACACCGGTTTTCTATTAATACTTACAATCCTCTGATTTGATATACTCCTCTTCATAGGAACACTGTAACTCATTTTAGTGATGCATTTGAAACTGTTGCAAACCTAGATTTCGGATGTGTTTAATATCCATTTATGACTTTGGGATAAGTTGCTCTCACACCTTCCTTCTGCAGAGCGACACCCTTCAAGCGTCATAGAGGCAGTGTCCAACACCACGCCTTTGGAAGCTTACAGTAAATTGAACTGTACAGTAACTACATTTATACAACAAATATGCTAAAAATTTTGCTGTCTTTTTCTCTTTTGGTCCATGGCATCTAGAATGGGTTGTCTCTTGGCCTGATATCGCTGACGGAGCTCGTCTATCTCTCGTTCCATTTCTTGGTCTAGAGTTGCCATCCGTTGATGTAGCTCGTCGTACGTTAGGTGTTTTAACTGGAATGACGTTGACCATAAGTACCTCGCAAGGACAACTTAACTTAAGCTTTAGGCTGCAACAATTTCTAGATTTGCAATTTCCCATTGAAGTACTGATTTGGCTCATAAACGAGCAATCTGTGGAAATTTCTTTTAAGGTTCGTGATCCTAACATCTTGAACAGTCAAAATATGTTGACTTGCCAAATGGTCTCATAAGCCTGAGCAAATTTTTTTTACAAAGGTGGCTAAAGAATTGCAAATTCATTTATATTACAAAAATTAATTCAAATAAAAGTACTGTACAGTACTGTACTGCTTTCACAAACAAACTTTATTACAAAAATTAATTTAAATAAAAGTACTATAGAGTACTGTACTGCTTTCACAAAGAAACTAAGAGAATTGCAGATTCATCTATAATACAAAAATTAATTTAAATATAAATACCAAACTGCTTTCACAAAGAAACTTTTTTTATTATGAACTACGAACATACGCCAAAAGACTGGACTGATTATAAGCTCCATAAAACATTTGAATGATTGACACTTCTTTATGCATAGAAAAATATTAAAGGATAATAAGTCGAAGAAAGATCTGTCCAACCATATGATATACAGAAGCCAAAAATTCTGCCTAATTGAATAAAAGAAACATCTTTCTTTCTTAAAAGAGATTTAATCAAAACATTAAGTGGAATATTTCTACTTTGGTATGTTAAAGAAGTTGAATAGATATGTGAAAATGCCCTAAGAGGAAAGTAAAAATAAAAGGAAAATCACACATATCTATGGTAAATTTAGTGCATCAAGATAATCTCCTAAACTAGGAAACAACATAAATTTTGAACAACTCCAAATGTAGAGGAAATTTAAATAATAAAAATTTTTGTAGGACTCTGGACAAAACGTAAAACATTGCAATCAAATTATTTAACATGTTTAAAAAATATTTTCATAAGACAAATGTAAACAGACAAAATCAGTGTAATTCCAATACTTCCTCCAATAACACAAAATTAAGAAAAATAATTACTAACATAAAATTATACAAAAATTATAACTATATTTTCAATATTAACTTTAAAATTCTTGTTAGAAAAAAAATTGAGTGTCAAAATTCTCAGTTTATTTTGGCAGTCACTTGTTCTTCCAACTCTCCAGTAAGAAAATAAAAATATATTAAAAAAAAAAAAATATTAAATTATCCTTTTGAAAAAAATATGACACAATCTAATAACATTTCATCATTCTATAGAACAAAATTACAAAACCAGTCATAACCACTCAAAAAATATATATAGCCTACTTAACCTTCTGTTTAAAATTGTATGCTATCAAACACTACTCTACAATGATGAAATGTAAGACAAGAATAAATGAAAGAATATATGATTTTTTCAAGCATGAGTGATCATAGTACCGAAAAAAATTTAGGTCACAAATGCAAATAATTTTTTTTTTTTTTTTTTTTTGGGGGGGGGCTTTTGTTCTAAACCAGTGGTTCCCAAACTCTTTTAGGCTGCAACCCCCTGGCCCCCAACCTTTCAGATGGAGTCCTTGTGGCCCCCTTCTCCTTGATACACTTTAAACTAAAGAGCTGTGCATATGTTTACAATTCTAATGTCAATTTCATTTTCTATAAACTGCATACATTTTTGGCCTGCGTTTATGACATGTTTTGTCAATATCTTGTATATAAAAAAAAAATCTATTTGCTACTTAAATGCTCTTAACACCACCCTTTCGCCCCCAACCGCAGCTTTTGCTTCACCATCCCCATAAATCAATCCACCGCCCCTAAGGGGGGCAGTCCCATCCATTTGGGAACCACTACTCTAAACCAAAAGTCATATCAATCTAAAACAAAATAAATAGGATTACACTTACAAAGTCAAAATCTCCATCTATAAAGGATCTCTGGAATTTAGGTTGGTTTTCTGCAGCTACTCCTCTAGAAGGCAATGGTCTGTGCTGGTTTGCAGGATTGTTCATTTGTACAAGCTGTCTTTGAAGGTTATTCTAAAACAGAAGAAAAAAAGATTGCCATGTGTAAGCTATTCTTTGCACAAGACATCACTAAGACATTCATAAAACATACTAAGGTAACTCAACGATACCTGTCTCATTAACCCTTTTACCCCCCAGGCTATTTGGAAATTTCCAACCCTTAACCCCCAGGGGGTTATTTTTTTCCCAGCACATTTTGCAGTATATTTTTTTTTAAATTGCTCTAACAGCCTTAATTTTTGTCATAGAGAGGTCACGTTGGTCTCATTCTCTTGGAAAATGCCTGAATTTTCTCATAAAATTATCAAAAATATGAAAAAAATTTTATAGCATTTTTTTGCAAGGACGTACCGGTACGTCCATGGGGGTAAAGGGATGGCTTTTGTGAAACGTACCAGTACGTCCTTTGGGGGTAAAAGGGTTAATTGTTGGGATTCTCTTTTTGCTAAAATGGCTTTATCTAGAAGATATAAATTTAGTCAAGCTCAATAATATAGAATCCAAAAATATCGTAGCCTGACTTTACAATGTATATTTGAAAAATAGCTATCTGCGTTTCAAATTTACATCACATAAATACTGTCACGCATCATCCTCAAATTAGTTCATTATATCTATCGACTATATGGCAAATATCTTCAATAAATGACTTTAGTTATATGTAAACAATTATACTATCCTTTTTATAAAACAAACTATTCGATCCAATTAAAGTTGAAATAAATTCTACTGATTTACTTGGAAACTACACACTATTTGTTTGCTAAATATAGGGATGATCAAATGGGATCGCCTCAAACCAAATACAATTTAAAAAAATACTGAAATCTAACTCTCTCAAAGCAAATAATTTTTTTCACAAAGAATGATTGTAAAAAAATTGGGAACATTTTGAAATCAGCACTCAGAGCTGTAACTGAAGAGGAATTAATAATTAACTATAGTAGTAATCCTGCCTTTTTTACTATAGATCACTAATCTCAAAAACCTACCCGCTTTACTCTTTTTTTTCTGTCTGAACAATTAGCTACAGATATTAGCAGGTCTTCTAGGAAAAATAAATCAATATTTTTTATAAAAATAAAATTTTGCTTCGCAAAAACGTCTCCGTTCTTATAGTTGGCCCGATCAACAATTTACCCCTGAAGGAATGAGCTGCTAAACACCCCAGATCAGGTTACTTTAGAAATTTTCAACCAGTTTCAGCGCTAAAAGGATTGAGATGAGGAAATACAGGGTTCTCAAAAAGTGGATGTATAAATAAACTTTGATTTATTTACAGTTACACAATCCTAGAAATAAATTTGAAAAACTTGGAGACGTTAGGAAGTTAAAAAGGGCCTAACACACGGTCAATAATAAGTACTAAGCTTGAGGAAAAACGAACCTATTTCATGAAATGCTTGAAACTCCCGATTCTAATAAAAGTTTATCTGGTTCATACCTTGTTCTTTTCACAAGAGAAAACTTGAACATAGCTTTAAATATGCCAAAACTGATATCAAAATCTTTTGTACCAAAAGGCACGATAAATGATTTATTGCTAGTCTACTTTAATAATTAACTTCACAGAAAACATTATCAGGGCAACTTCCAATACATACATCTAATAATAGTAAAATGTTATTTTCATTAGTAAAATAAATTTTTGAATATACTTACCCGGTGATCATATAAGCTGTCAGCTCTGCTGCCCGACAGAAAAACCTAAGGACAAAATACGCCAGCGATCGCTATACAGGTGGGGGTGTACATCAACAGCGCCATCTGTCGAGCAGGTACTCAAGTACTCCATGTCAACACAGAACCAATTTTCTCCTCGGCCCACTGGGTCTCTATTGGGGAGGAAGGGAGGGTCCTTTAATATATGATCACCGGGTAAGTATATTCAAAAATTTATTTTACTAATGAAAATAACATTTTTCAATATTAAACTTAGCCGGTGATCATATAAGCTGATTCACACCCAGGGGGGTGGGTAGAGACCAGCATTATATGTTTACATTTAAGAGCTAAGTATTTTGTATTTCATTTTAGCAGTTATTCAAAATAACAAACATAAAATAAATAAGTACCTGGTAAGGAAGTCGACTTGAACAATTACTCTGCCTTTTTAAGTACGTCTTCCTTACGGAGCCTCGCGATCCTCTTAGGATGCTGAGCGACCGCTAGGATCTGAAGTATCAAGGGTTGCAACCCATACAACAGGACCTCATCAAAACCTCTAATCTAGGCGCTTCTCAAGAAATGACTTTGACCACCCGCCAAATCAAGTAGGATGCGAAAGGCTTCTTAGCCTTCCGGACAACCCAAAAACAATAATAAAACATTTCAAGAGAAAGATTAAAAAGGTTATGGAATTAGGGAATTGTAGTGGTTGGGCCCTCACCCACTACTGCACTCGTTGCTACGAATGGTCCCAGAGTGTAGCAGTTCTCATAAAGAGACTGGACATTTTTAAGATAAAAAGACGCGAACACTGATTTGCTTTTCCAATAGGTTGCGTCGATTATACTTTGCAGAGATCTATTTTGTTTAAAGGCCACGGAAGTTGCGACAGCTCTAACTTCGTGTGTCCTTACCTTCAGCAAAGCTTGGTCTTCCTCATTCAGATGGGAATGAGCTTCTCGTATTAACAGTCTGATAAAATAGGATAAAGCATTCTTTGACATAGGCAAAGATGGATTCTTAACTGAACACCATAAAGCTTCAGACGGGCCTCGTAAAGGTTTTTAAATAGAACTTAAGAGCTCTTACAGGACATAAGACTCTTTCTAGTTCATTTCCAACCATACGATAAGTTTGGAATATCGAACGATATTGGTCAAGGCCGAGAAGGCAGCTCGTGTTTGGCTAGAAAACCAAGTTGTAGAACATGTAGCCGTTTTGGATGAGAATCCGATGTTCTTGCTGAAGGCATGAATCTCACTGACTCTTTTAGCTGTGGCTAAGCATACCAGGAAAAGAGTCTTTAAGGTGAGATCTTTCAGGGAGGCTGATTGTAGCGGTTCGAACCTGTCTGACATAAGGAATCTTAGTACCACGTCTAAATTCCAACCAGGTGTAACCAAACGACTCTCCTTCGTGGTCTCAAAAGACTTAAGGAGGTCCTGTAGATCTTTATTGTTGGAAAGATCTAAGCCTCTGTGACGGAAGACTGATGCCAACATGCTTCTGTAACCCTTGATAGTGGGAGCTGAAAGAGATCGTTCTTTCCTCAGATATAAGAGAAAGTCAGCTATTCGAGTTACAGAGGTACTGGTCGAGGATACGGATACTGACTTGCACCAGTTTCGGAAGATTTCCCACTTCGATTGGTAGACTAAGGGTGGATGTTCTCCTTGCTCTAACAATCGCTCTGGCTGCCTCCTTCGAAAAGCCTCTAGCTCTCGAGAGTCTTTCGATAGTCTGAAGGCAGTCAGACGAAGAGCGTGGAGGCCTTGGTGTACCTTCTTTACGCGTGGCTGACGTAGAAGGTCAACCCTTAGGGGAAGTGTTCTGGGAACGTCTACTAGCCATCGAAGTACCTCGGTGAGCCATTCTCTCGCGGGCCAGAGGGAAGCAACTAGCGTCAACCTTGTCCCTTCGTGAGAGGCGAACTTCTGCAGTACCTTGTTGACAATCTTGAACGGAGGGAATGCATATAGATCTAGATGTGACCAATCTAGTAGAAAGGCATCTATATGAACTGCTGCTGGGTCCGGGATTGGTGAGCAAAATATTGGGAGCCTCTCGGTCATCGAGGTTGCGAAGAGATCTATGGTTGGCTGGCCCCAGGTGGCCCAAAGTCTCTTGCATACATCCTTGTGGAGGGTCCATTCTGTTGGAATGATTTGTCCCTTCCGACTGAGACAATCTGCCATGACATTCAAGTTGCCTTGGATGAACCTCGTTACTAGTGAAATGTCTAGACCTTTTGACCAGGTGAGGAGGTCCCTTGCGATCTCGTACAATGTCAGAGAGTAGGTCCCTCCTTGCTTGGAGATGTACGCCAAAGCCGTGGTGTTGTCCGAGTTCACCTCCACCACTTTGCCTTGAAGGAGAGACCTGAAGCTTTTCCAGGTCAGACGTACTGCCAGTAGCTCCTTGCAGTTGAAATGCATTGTCCTTTGACTCGAGTTCCATAATCCCGAGCATTCCCTACCGTCTAATGTCGCACCCCAGCCTACGTCCGATGCGTCCGAGAAGAGAACGTGGTTGGGAGTCTGAACAGTCAGGGGAAGACCCTCTCTAAGGTTGATATAGTCCTTTCACCAAGTCAGACAAGACTTTAACTTTCTGGAAACCGGGATCGAGACCGCTTCTAGCGTCTTGTCCTTTTTCCAGTGAAAAGCTAGATGGTATAGAAGAGGACGGAGGTGTAGTCTTCCTAGTGACACAAATTGATCCACGGATGAAAGTGTCCCTACCAGACTCATCCACAGCCTGACTGGGCAGCGTTCCTTCTTCAGCATCTTCTGGATGGATAGCAGGGCTGGGGGTTGATCGTCTTGTTCAGCAACGTCCTCATCAGAGGGTTCCTCATCCGAAACTGATGAGGAAACGGCAACGGAGTGGGCAACGTCTGACTCGCTGAATCCGGTCGCACTGGTGGATGCGTGACGGAGCCGGACGCAATATCATGGCACTGCTGCACAGTCTGTGAACTGTCAACAACCATGGGTGCGCGAGGAAGTATAGCGTCAACCCGAACTGTCTAAACTGTCTGGGTTGTGCAGTCAACACCCTACCAGGTTGCTGAGGTTGACGCACTGCGTCACAACAAGTCACCTCTGCTGGTTGTTGAACGTCTTCCTAGTGACACACTGAACGTCAACAACCACCTCCGAGCGTCGCTTAACGTCAACGTGCGACTGGCAACCCACACTGGGTCGCATCGGTGGAGGAACCACCTCAACTGGCAGACGCGAGTAGGATACCTCAGCGTCAACAGGGCGCACAACCAACCGGTTGGAAGGTTGTTGGCCAGAAGGTTCTTCTCCGCATTTAAGTCCTCTATCAAGGACACAAGCTTGGACTGCATGTCTTGCAGCAAAGCCCATTAGGGTCTACGGGAGCAGGTGTGGCAACAGACGGGGTTAGCGACTGAGGCGGAACCATTTACCATCCCTGGAAGCCTTGTTATGTGTGACATAATAGTACAGCAAAACTTCAAAGGCTCGACAAAAGTGAGAAGTTGACCTGTAAACAACTTGGAGCGTCTCCTGGCTAGGCGCCAGGGCGAGTCTACCAGAATTGAGAAGTCCATCTGGGCAGAGGCAAGAACTCCCAAGCCGAGAACTTCTCTCGTGTCCTATCAGACTCTCGCTCTATAAGCCAGTTTAAAAGAAGGGAAATCAAAGGCTGTATCCCTAAAACTCCTCCTGGTGCAAAAACCAGTCGCCTAGCCAACGTAACGCTCTCTAGGAGAGCGAGAGAGCACTAGCTTAACAACAACGGCTTCGAAGTAGCTAGGCCTAGTGTAAGTTCTGACGTTTAGGCGAACGAGGAGCAGCAGTTACAAAATCCGGACGAAGATCCTTAAAAAATCATCATGATTTAATTAAAGTCCATAGGAGGCTAAGCAGCTTAAGGCTCCTCTCCAAATGACAGAGTCCTCAAAGGAATATCAGTAGGAGGGAGAACAGCACTTTCTCATCTACAGGAACCTTGTCCGATAAAAGCTAGGTTATCTCAGTGAGTCTCTCACTGGTGCATTAGTAGCAGACCAGAAGGCAACGTCATGTAACTGCTTGACAGTCTGTGAACTGTCAACAACTGAACTGTCAACCACAACAGGTGCGTGAGGACATACAGCACTGGTGCATTAGTAGCAGACCAGAAGGCAACGTCATGTAACTGCTTGACAGTCTGTGAACTGTCAACAACTGAACTGTCAACCACAACAGGTGCGTGAGGACATACAGTGTTCACTCGAGACTGCTTTGACTGTCTATACTGAGCAGTCAAAACAACTCTAGAATGCGGAGGTTGACGCACCGCGTCAAAACACGGCAACTTAACTCCACCCTCCTGTTGTTGTGGTAACACGCGAACGTCAACGGAGGGTTCCGTGCGTCGGTGAACGTCAACATGCGTCTGGCAGGGTCGACTGCGCATGGGTGGTGGAACTCTCACAGCTGGAGTGCGGGAGCAGGTAGCCTCAGCGTCTACTGGACGCACAACCGTGGTTGGTTGTAGGCTAACGGGTGCAGCGTCAACCTTCTCCGCACGATACTCCTGCATAAAAGAAGCTAACTGTGTCTGCATAGACTGTAGCAAAGACCACTTAGGGTCTACAGCAGCAGGTGCGGCAACAGACGGTGTTACTGCCTGTTGCGGTACCACTTTGCCTCTCTTAGGAGGTGTGCAGTCGTCGGAAGACTGCAGCGAGTCCGAACTGACCCAGTGGCTACAACTGGGCCGTTGGACTTGCACGGAGGGGACCGACTTGCACTTAAAAAGCTGCGAGACCTTGGTCCATGGTTTCTTACGAGAAACCTCTTCCGCAGACGAGAAATAAATGGGCTCTCTCGTCTTTGTGAGGGTGGGGCGATCTTGGGTAGATACGCCCGAAACCACGGAGGGAAAACGTCTGTTCGTTGATCAAGGCCTGACGAACCCATAAGTCGTTCGACATTACTTCTCCCCTGGGCTTGGGAGCTTGCAAGAGGTCCCGGACTAGGTGAACGACAGGCACGAACAGACGAACCCTCGGACGCAACACTGTAACACTTGCGCATATCACTTTATCACTTCGATTTTCTGTTTTGCACTAATTTCACTGAAATCGAAACTTTTACTGATTTCTACGTGAAACACGCAATTCTACCCTTCATTAAAAGGTAGTAATTGCGAAATCAGTCGTATAATGCAGCACATTAATACTAGCAAAAAACAGAAAACATATATAAAGCTAAAAAATTCAGTGGCTGGGAAAGAGACTAAACACTAGTTCTAATAAACTACGTTTACAATCTCTCACCGCACATAGCCTGGGGACAAGAATAAAACCCTAGAAACGTTTTACCTTCTTCCCCGTACAGCGACTAGGGAGGAGAGTAACACTAGAACAACGTTACCCGCTTGAACGGAACGTTTTCTCTCCTCTCACTCCCTCCGTCTCTATCTCTCTCTCTCTTTCTCTCTTGATTTCGCACCTAAGAGAAGAGCCCAATTATAAACCGTCAAAAAAAAACATGTTATTTGACTAAAAGGAACAAACTGAAAGGTTTTCCAAATAAAAAGTTCCTTTAATTTAGAATTTAAAACATTTAAGTTAAGAAAGAATGAACGAAACGTCAGAAACGATTTACTCTTACTGCAAAGTGAAACCGTGATACTCTCTCTCTATCGTAACGATAGAGCGCATGCTGAACGTCCTGAACGTCAACAACTGCGTAGTCTAAAAACTAAACGTTAGTTCATCTTTGAAAACAGTACGAAGACTATCAAAGAGATTCTTTCATAAAACATTAAATTTAAAAAGTTTATAAATTCTTTAAAGGCTAACGGGCTCAACGTTGATTAACTTCGGTTCCAAATTCGGACCGCCTACTATAAGGAAAGGTCGCATATAAACAAAACATAAAAATTTATTTTTATATGTTTATAATAAATGGAAAGTTAATCGAAGAGGCCTAAAAAGGCGGAGAGATATAAAATATGTGGATCTATAACGTATTAAGCAAAATTACTAAAAACCTAAACACACTTCCTTCTAAGGGAAGGGTCGGCCATTTAAAAGTGAAAGAGAGTCCATACTCTCTTTGTCACCATAATTAAATCTATCCAAAACGAGTTCAAGTTTTGAGATGAAGATAAAACACCTGCATAGCGAAAGCTCAAAACTAGAATAGTGTACTTCACCAAATAGTTGTGAAAACAAATCCAGTTAGTAACAGCGTATTTAGTAGGTCTTGCCAGTGGCACGACAGAGAGAAAATTGGTTCTGTGTTGACATGGAGTACTTGAGTACCTGCTCGACAGATGGCGCTGTTGATGTACACCCCCACCTGTATAGCGATCGCTGGCGTATTTTGTCCTTAGGTTTTTCTGTCGGGCAGCAGAGCTGACAGCTTATATGATCACCGGCTAAGTTTAATATTGAAAAAACTAACATACTATTTATTCAGTTTGATTAAAAGTCTAGTCAAGACCATTCTCTCACCTTTACCTTTACAATATGTACACTCCCCATAATCTCATTTGCAACAAATGTTTTTATGTTGAACAGGCTTACACAAGTCTTTATATAGTTTATATATTAAATATCTGTTTTAATGTTGTTAATGTCTTTAGAATATTTTATTTCCAATTTCATTACTTCTTACATCGTTTATTTATTTCCTCACTGAGCTATTTTTCCCTGTTGGAGCCCTTGGGATTATAGCATCTTGCTTTTCCAACTAGGGTTGTAGCTTAGCTAGTAATAATAAAATACTTTTGCATGGTTCTATCAATATCAATTTTTATTTTTTAAAAATCCTTTTATTATGTGGGACATGAGGTGTCCTGCAAATGGTGATCTTGAATTTTTAATACCTGGAAGACAAAAAATTAATTTACTTTTTCTTCTAATTTTCCATCGGTTTTTATTCACAGGTTTCAATCTCTTTGTTTAATGGTATATTTGGTGGGTATCTACACTTATCTTTGTCTTATATCTTAATAATGCTTACAATTAAATTTCTTGAAATTACTCAATGTTTTCAAACTATTTAGGTCCTTAAAGACAACAAAGATGTTTAATAGAGTCCATTTACTAAGGCACTTCCCTCAATTTCGAAGAGTAGCCAATATAAAAAAGGAGCAAGAGGACTTTTCGTCACTTTGCTCCTCCCAGCCAATTAACAGTACTATTAACAATTTAAACTTCTTAATAGTAATCAATGATTTGCCATGCTCAATTTCAGTTAAAAAAAAAACTGAAGGAAAAGAAGTTTCTTGTGATCACACATTTAAGATGGCTTTAATGGAATAATATTGATCGGAGGATAACTTGAACAAAATTATGATATTTTTATGCTTCAAAAGATCCTTTTTAGAATTTATTAGCACTATTACCATGTATTTGGCTAATGGCCATAAAAACTGGAACTATAAAGTAAAGCAAATGGGTCTTCAATATTCCCTGTTTAATTCATTCTCACTTTCGCACCCCATCTATTTTTGTAAGAATTCACTGTTGGCATGATGACCTTGATAATGCCATAAGCAACGACCTGATCCTGAGTATTGGTCCAAGTCTATTTATAGCCTGTCTGATCACTTTAATTCTTTCTTAAGTTTGTATATTATTCAAGGTATTTTACATACTGTATCATAAATTACCGGTAGTTATAATGCAGTACTGTATTGTTCTTTTCTTCTCTTGCTTTCTTAATCTTATTTCCTTATAATATTTTTTGTTGTAATCTTATCTTTAAATTCATATACAGTATTCTCCATATCTTATATTATTTACTTTAATATTATATTTACACATTTAACTTGAAGGTAAATATAATGTATAACTAACCATACAAATAAAACTTTACAATACCTTCTTTTAGAATAACTATTTACACCAAACATTACATCAAACTATTTTCAAATGTATAAAAGCCATTACCAATAACTTAGTCCTCAGTCATGTCCTCATATACTTATGATAGTTTTGGCAACTGCCTCTGTACCCCATTGTCCGCATCAATAAATATCATAAATTTTAAAAGCAATTTGTATTTCTCCTAACTTAACAAACACGAGTCCTTTAGTAGCCGTATGGTTTTAGCGAACCTAGAAAACTCTGTGGTTAAAATTATAATGAGATGTTGGCAGTTACCAGTAGGCGGTGGGGAAGCCTTTCCCCAATGCTGGCTCACTGAGCAGCCACTTTGACGACTAGGACTTGCGAGATAGATGAGGCAGAAAGTATAAGTTAAAGGGCTTAGGTTTGTACAGCTAGGAAAAATAAAAATTATTTAAACATTGTGATTTGTTTCCACACACACAAAACCCTTTATCCTTAATTGGAGACTTATCCTTAGGTAAGAAGTCCCTGTCACTAAACTGGCTGGATAAAATCCCGGGGTCTTAGCACTCAGACCACTTGGGAGCAGATTTGGGACTCCAATCCAGTTTCTATGACACTATTATTTTTATGAACTTCTGGTGTTCATAATGCTTCTTCTCCAGGAGCTGGTTTTATTGACATTTATCATTAAAATAGATAAACATTTTCCTTTTACATTCCTTTCAAAAGATACCAACCTAGCAGGTAATGGTAAATATTGTGGTATGGTAGGAGTTACCCATTTTCAGCTTACTCCATAGCAGCTCTCGTCAAGATGCAGATCTCCCCTTCCAGATGTGATAAGTTTGTATACCATTTTAATCTAATACCTATGTACTTATTTGGTTAGTATTTCCGCACAGGGAAAACACTGGGTTTTAACCAACCGCGCGAGGAGTACTATATGTCATGTCTCCTCTCAGGAATTACATTTTAAGTTAGTGTTTATAGAATCAGAGCATACACACGTAAGCAAAACAGCTTCCGTTCTTTGTTCATATTAGAGCAGTAATATCCATTTCAATGGAAATTACCGAGAGGATACTGTAATAGTTTTTTGTTTGCTAACAATTTGACAAGCCAATACTCAATTACCAGTCAAGCTAGAAATCAACCTGTTTAGATTTTAGCTTATTTACCTTCCTTTGTTATTCTCAAACCCAAGCAAACCTCCAATCTACTTTCTATGATACTATTTTTAAGCTATAGGCTAAGTGTTGTGTAATGACAGGCAGTCATGGAAGAAATTGTATCCTAGTAAAATACCGTGTCTGTAATGTAAAGCAATACTGTAGTGATTTGTTGGGTTTATATTACTATCCATTCTTCCCCGTATTAAAAGGAAGGGGGGATGAACACTTATATTTTACTCACAATAGAAAAAGATACTCATTAGTGAAGTTTACATGCAATAACACCTATTCCAGCAATATAATAGTAAGACAGCTGCACCCTCAGGAAGGGGAAGGAAAAAAAAAGAGGAAAAGCCATGCAATCTCACTCTCCTCCTTGACTGATGGCACAGCCCCTATCTTAAAATACTTTGTTTCTTATCCTGTGAGGGAACTAGGTTTGCTACAATGCCTGTTAAGCAGCTACCAGAGGTCCTATGGTAAAGATATCCAGTGACTTATGGGTGCATTGCCATAAGCAATGGGCTGTAAAGGTGGTCTGAAGTCTACAGACACCTGCTTTTAATATTCAACCCACTGACAAGTTCTTCCAAAGGTTAGAGTGGCTCCCACTCCCCTGACCTTGTGAGCTCGTGCCTGTGTCGGTCCATTACGTCTCCCATTGTTCTGAATACAGTATAGCACTTTGTTATATTCAGAAAAAGATGTTTTTTTGGAAATGATCTTATTTTGCCTTCCCAAGCTAATGAACAAGTTCTGTAACCTTGGTCTAGCAAGTTGTGTCCTTTTGAAATCATGTCTTAGTGTCCTCACAGAGTAGAAGGAAAAGAGCAGCACTTTTATTTCACAGGGGTGTTTCTTAACACCATAGCTTCTCTTTGACCAATCTGTTTGACAAACTTGGCGGCTACAGCATCCCTGTTTAAGAGCCCAGTTTGTCAATTGGCTAGCCAACTGGTGTGCTAGAAATATGACAGCCTTTGTCCCAGAAAACACCAGGTCGGTCAACTATTTCTTGCTGTCAGATAGATTCTGAGCAGTGGAAAAGTTAGATAATTTACCTGACTAATGATCTAGCCAGGATGTTACCCGAAACATAGACATGGCTATAGCCTTCGTGTTCACCAAACTCTATGGTTGAAAAGATTGTAGAGTGAGATACTAGTTTCTCTGTCAAAATCTCCAGTCTTAAGGTAGTGAGGGCTACCTTCATTGGCAGAGGAGAGGAGTTAGCCTCCTCGGTTGCATAAAGCCACCTCTGATTAATGATAGGGAGAGGCAAGACCCTTGAGGAACAGATTGCCTTTAAGGAATTCCTGTGTTCTGAGACCTGACATTCTGTGATCTCAATTGCTTCCTTGGCCAACTCAGAAAAATGTAGCTCCGAAATAGATTTTGCACTATACAGAGCATCAAGGAGTCTTTCAATCGATGAATTCCTTCTCTTCTTTTGGGCTTTGATTGGTTCTCCCAGTACACTTATCTGTTTTATCAGGGGCAAGATTTAAAAAAAAAATGGATTTGGACTCTGGATCTTCAACTTTAGTCAATGTGGGCCCTAAATCTGGTACAAAGGTAGCCAGAGTGACAATCAAATTCTGTTGTCTGGTTGGAGACATATCACCGTGTTCTGGAGAGCAATGTCGTTTAGTGGAACCTCTTTCCTGACCCAAACCCAAACTTGGCTAGTATTGGGAAGTTTTCCCTTACCCCTAGTTTTCCTTCTTCATCCTGGGAATAGACTTGGCTGCAGTGCTATTCTTGGGCGATAGGGGGACAATCCTGTGACACCGAAGAGATGTCATGGTTGTCTGTCACCGGCCTCACATAGCATTAGGCTCTTGGCTTTACCAGAAGATGATTTAACTCTAAAGCCTAAGGAGGGAACGCTCCTTAGTGCTCAGATCATGCCTACTTTTTAGTTGTGTCCCCTTATCTTTCCTCTCTCTCTCTCTCTCAAGTGTTCACTTTGAGAAAGGAGTGTTGAGGATTGATCACCTGCACCTCTCTAACTGTGAGCTTCCATTGGTCCTTGATATGGGGGGGAGTTCTTGAACCAGAGCTGAAGAGGACCCTGGTATCCATTCCCCTTCTGATGAATGCACTCTCTTATATTGATACTGGGATAGAGGAATCTCTGGGGACCAGATCTCTTGTTTTGAGTATTGTTCTCCTGTCTGGTGTTCAGCTGCTGATTCTCATCTTAATTTGTTGGACAGAGACTTATGGTCTATTAAATTTCTTATTTCTGATCTAGATATTAATCTTTGGCACTGTCGTTCAATTAGTTCATTATGCATGTTGCATAAGATTTTTCATAACTCTGACCATCCTTTACATTCAGATCTTCCTGGACAGTTCCATCCTGTTCATAATACTAGGCAGGCAGTTAATTCTAATGGTCAGGCCTTCTCCATCATGAGGCTCAATACTACACAGTATTCTAGAAGTTTTATTCCAGCTGTTACCAAGTTGTGGAATGATCTTCCTAATTGGGTAGTTGAATCAGTAGAACTTCAAAAGTTCAAAGTTAGAGCAAATGCTTTTATATTGACCAGACTGACATGAGTTTTTTTTATAGTTTATATAAACATATCTGTTTTGGACGTTGTTAATAGTTTATGTAGGACATATCTGTTTTGACATTGTTATTGTTTTAGAATGATTTATTGTTAACTTGTTCTCATCATTAATTTATTTCCTTATCTCCTTTCCTCACTGGGCTATTTTTCCCTATTGGAGCCCTTGGGCTTATAGCATCTTGTTTTTCCAACTGGGGTTGTAGCTTGGCTAGTAATAATAATAATAATATAACCATATTCCAAAGTGCTTCTTATTAGAAGAGTGCTTGTCTTGAAACTAACAATGGTTCAAGGAAGAAAACTCTTCATAAAACTTTGTAAGAGACAAAATTGCCTTGTTCTAACTATACTTTCTCAGCGGTGCATGAGCATGCTGGAATATTTTCCAATTTTTCTGATTCCCTTGGGGAATCTAAAAGGAACACAGCACGATCGAGATCTCAAGATTGCGTGCTCATTTTACGATCACAAGCTCAATAACTCGCCACAGAGCTCGCATTAGCGTTCTTTTGTCTTCTGTCGATAACAGTGTAGTTGCACGCTGGTGAGCCACAGCATGTTCAAATTCTTGTGCATACTGATGCGTAAGGAGCTCGCCATGCCGGGAGAAAGACCAAAGTCTAGAGCTTGTTCACTAGCAGCGAGATCACATAAGAGTTCATGAACCAGAAACTGTTCAAACTCTAGCGTGACAGCTTTGACAGAATTTCATTCATCCGATCTAGTCGGCTTAGTGTGTTGGCGAGATGCAAAATGCTCATAATCCTGTTCACTCCGACTTGCTAAGGCTCTCTCTCAAAGGAGGAATACCGAAGTCTTGTGAATGTTCGCTTAAAGCAAATTTTCACATACAATGGTACGCATGCACATGGCAGGAATCCCAAGAAGCAGCATGAGGGCACTCAACAGGAGTTCCTCGTATCTCACAGGAAAGCTCTGAATGACAATCATGATCAACATTAAAAGACATCAATTTACGTCTTTTTCCATTCAGGTGAAGAAGGATCCACTAGAGAACATGGTTTTTCTGCAAGTTCCTTGGAACTTTGGACATATAGAAGGACATTCTTCTAACATTCCGAAGGACAGAGAACTTCAAAGAACAGTCGTGTCGGGGCATTAAGGTCTTCACTAACAAGGGCACCGCCAACAGGTACTACTACAATAGAGCGGCCACCCCTTATATAGAAGGACATTCTTCTAACATTCCGAAGGACAGAGAACTTCCAAGAACAGTCGTGTCGGGGCACTAAGGTCTTCACAAACAAGGGCGCTGCCCACAGATACTACTACAATAGAGCGGGGCCCCCTTTACGCAAGCTGGCAATAGCTGACATCTGTTTGCTTGGCAAGAGTATTTTCCAAACCCAAAGATGGCTACGATGTTCTCATCAGGGTAAACATCTGGAAAGGATTTAAAGGATTTACTCAGAAAAGAAAAAAGAAAAAAAAAGAGAAAAATCATTTAACCAGGTTCAGATTAAGACGCTGAGAGTACATCAGTATCCATCAACGGCCAAAATCTAAGTGGCTGACAGTGGGGTAACTACCGACACCTCGTTATAACTTCAACAGCCGAGTTTTCCAGCTTCACTGAAATCATACTCCTATTAAAGGACAAAGGTTTGAATTGGTGTAGAAACATCATTATTTCCATTCATTTCACCAATTTCCCTATGTCCTTGCAACTTCCGTCATAAATTTTTGCTTCGTCACTTCTTTCGTCGTCTTTCCTTCTATCTATATAATTTTACACTACTAATAACTTCCATTCAATATGAGGATCTCTCTAAAAAAAAAAGTGAAAGTGTACTTACTTGTTCTTCTACATCTGTGCCCTCTGACTGCTGCATGAACAAGAAGCAGTCAATTATTTTATGATGCCATATGATAACCCCAGTACAGTACAGTACAACTAAAACTCTACAAATACAATTACTTTACAGTTTAAAACTCTAATGCTTCAAAAACACCTAAATCGTTATTAGAAGAAAAATTTAAGTTACAAACAATCAATAACCTAGAGGCAATTCAAATTTAGAATCTTTTTTAATGGTTAGTCTCCGATATCTTTAAAAAGTATTTTTTAAGATAGAAAACAAGTGAGATGGTGATAATAGGTCATGGAGACTAAACTAAAGGTCAATAAAAGATTGAATGGCCCCTAAAATTTCTACAGCGCTGTGTTAACCATGATAAAGCATCTTTGCCTTCCAACAATTAAGGCCTTGGACACATGGTTACTAAGTATGCAATGCACTGACAGTCTCATAAGAAAAAATTACTACCAAATATGCTCTTAAGACATTTTGTGAAATGCATTTCAAATTTTCAAACATCTATTAAACAAACAAAAAAAGGCTCTATACATGAAGAACTGCAGTTATTGTTAGACATTTTTAAGCTTCATTAGGATAAATTAGTTCAAAGAACATATACTGAAAAATGGTTATAGCTTTAACAGATCTCTTTCCCTCTCTTTGGTGTGAATTATTAGTATTACTTTTACAATAGTTATCATTATTACACTTATGGCACAGGGAGGGAATTACTATCGCTATTACAGTACTGCAACGGAACTCTCATCATCACTGCTATTGCAGTAATAAATGGGAAATTTTAATAATATTGTGGTACTGAATAAAAATAATTATCATTACTATTATAGATTTGAGTAGTTTAATATGACCAAAAAGTTACAAAGATCGACTGGTAGGTTTTGCTCCATGAATTTGCAGGTTCAAGATCAATACAAGTGGAAGGAAGTAAGGTTAGAAGATAAAAGCCAGTTAAAAAGCAATGCAGCTTGGGCAGAAGCAAAGAACTTCTTTAGCATTATCTGCAATGAGCTGCACAAAGCCCAATAGCCACAAAGTAAACGGAAGCCCATTCAGGGACAACTCAAGTTTCTATTGATGATTGAAATAAATCGCAAAAAGATACAACTTTACGGCATATCCATGATACACTCACAAAACCCGCCTAACACCGACGGGGAAACTAAAACTCTTATTCAAAACCATGCATGAAAAAACTGCAAACATCAGTTAAAGATATTATCTATTAGCAATCTGAAGGAAGTAAGAAAACATGAAAAAATTATTTCTTACCTCAAATTTACGATGCTCTTCAGCAGACATGGGCTTTGGTTGTGAATGTATTAGCGCTGTTGGAGAGTATATCATTGTGTTGTTATCTTGCTCCCCAAAGTCTTGAGTGTTTTGTTGTACCTGTTGCTGTTCCATTTGAATTTGTCTTTGCTGTTGTTGAACGTTAGTGTGAGTCTGCTGTTGCTGCAACTGCGCCTGCTGATTCAATAAATTATCCTCCGCGGTTAACTGGGAAAATAAGCATAATCATCACAATGCAGCATACCTCTAATTTCCAATGCCTGAGCTATTTCAGGTTTATTACAATTCATAATTGGAGTAAGATCCCTACACAAGAAAGAGATGTGCCTCAAGAGTGGGCTTTAGGTTGAATATTTCTTTGTAAGTCCAGCTCATAATCCCCACTGTTTTCAGTCCGATGATCTTGCTATTGCTAGTAAGTAGTCCTTACATATAAAATCAAATTACTTGAAAGAATTGAATTCCTTTCTTTTCTTTTTCACACTTATTCAATTATTGCAACATGTATTTTTATCTTTAAAAGGGGGCTTGCTGTACCGAATTTATATCATTGTAACGTAAGGTAACTGAAATTCTCTGATTCTTTTAGAGCCAAAGCATTAAACAGTATGTAATTTAACAAATATCTAAAAAGAAAAAATATAAGGAACCTAAACATACCTGTATTGATTGAGAGGTAGGATGTAAAATTGGTCTTCCTGTTCCCACATATTGCTGTGGGGCTATGTTCTCGAGCGGAGAATTATCCTTTGAACTTTTACTTCTTGCCTGTAATTTATTAAGATTGCTTTATGTGGCTTCTTTGACAAAAAAAAAACAAAATAAAAAGGTAAAAAGATAGAAAAAAATCTGAAGTAGGGGACTAATAAAGATGAAAAAAAAAATCTCTTATAAAACCTTTCTACTTAACCATTAAAAATACAATTGGGAAAACAAAAAGCTTTGAGAAGCAGTTCAAATGAACACAGCAATTATTCAACAGGTATCCCGTCTCAACATCCACATCACATCATACAATGACCCTACCCTCCAATAAGGGTGGCCACCATTTAGTGTATATTGTGTGGCATAGCATGGAGAGGACTAGAAAGGTCTTTGCTATATGCCTAACTGAGACATAAACACAATCTATTAACCATCTAAATAGGACAAAAGGGAGAGGGAGAAGAATGACCTAGCTTTTGTTATTGTAATTAAGGTACTAGCTGGTAAGCTAATATATGGGGGCATTGGTCGAAAAATGAAAAATCCTGAAAAAAATTCATGGAGCTTCGTATGGCAATGGAGAATGCTTATACGAAATATTTCGTCAAAATTCCTCTTACGTTCAAAGATACAGGTTAATTCGTAAAAGTAAGCCAAAATAGGCCAAATATATTGATTCATACAAGAAAATACAGTATTTCTTCTGTTATCGTAAATTTTGATAATTATTACATTTCAGTATCAAACAAATTTCCTTATTTCCTTTCCTCACTGGGCTATTTTTCCCTATTGGAGCCCTTGGGCTTATAGCATCTTGCTTTTCCAACTAGGGTTGTAGCTTGGCTAGTAATAATAATAATAATAATAATAATAATAATAATAATAATAATAATAATGGCATCTATAGAGATTCCTTGAGTCACGGTGTGAGCAGAAACTTCAAAGAGAGTACAAGTTGGAGTTTGACCTCTGACATTTCCTTGGTCTTACATCTGTTTCTCTCTAACTATACAGTATCCGTTTGCCAAACTTGGATAGTCTATGATGGGGAACCTCTTATCACAGCTTTAGGCCAGTTTTGATCCCCTACATGCTGTTAAGGTAAGAGCAGATAAGAGAAACTACAGTATCTTTAACAAGAAACTTTCCCTGTATGTTCGTACTCTACTCATAACGTGTGTGGCAACAGAATAAATTTTAACAGAAGTATGCTATAATCAATATCTCTTACCATATAGAGTATACAAAATGAGGAAGGCGTTACTGGTAACCGATTGCTTATATTCATGAATGTGAATACAACATACATGAGTTACAAGGTATGAAAGCTGTATTGTGCCAATATAAGTAACTTACAATAGACATATTAAACATACATGAAGCAACAGCTATATCATAACTTACAGCAAATTGACCTTGATGAGATCATAACCTGCTCTGAAGCTAGCAAGTCGGGCACAATCTAATATTATACCATACACAGAAATTGCTACTCATCGGTGATTCTGTTAAGTTTTAAAGAAGAGCAAGATATTCTAGTGAGCAGGCCTTTATGGCCTTGTATACACAGTACCGGTACTTTGATAACAAATTCCTCCATCATCATATGAAGCTCTCCAAAAATTACCTGTCCCAGCACTTCTCCAGTACTACTACAAAATTCTAATTTGACCCATACAAATTAAAGTGATTTTTAGAGAAAGCAACTTTCAGAAAAAAACTTATTGCTTCAGCAATCGACTCATGTCTGAGTCTGAGTAGCAGCTGGTACATCAGCAAGGATGCTATATTTCCTGTAGCTCTTTAACCCTTTTACTCCCAGGCTATTTGGAACTTTCCAACCCTTAACCCCAGGGGCTATTTTTTTTTTCAAGCACATTTTGCAGTATATATTTTTTAAATTGCTCTAACAGCCTTAATTTTCGTCATAGAGAGGTCAGGTTGGTCTCATTCTCTTGGTAAATGCCTGAAATTTCTCAAAAAAATTATCAAAAATATGCAAAAAAAATTATAAATAGCAGTTTTTTGCAAGGACGTACCAGTACGTCCATGGGGGTAAAGGGATGTGTTTTGTGAAACGTAACAGTACGTCTTTTGGGGGTAAAAGGGTTAATAGTCAATGACACAGTGTGAGACAAACTTGACTTGCAATGAGAGTTTTCATTGAAAACTGCCTCTGGACTCGTTCTAGAAATACGCAATAAGCGCTATGCTAGGTTGTCTGACCAATCAATTATATTTCCCTCGGCATGGAGGGCAGGGGTAAGGGACTTGAACATTTTCATGTACTCAAACCATTTCCAAATGATGTTTCCTTAGATAAACTCTATCCAACTAAGCTGTAGTGAAGTAGTCTATTACATCGACCAGCTGGCATGCACAGGAGAAAGGTATCAAGAAGAGACTTTCACTGCTCAGACAATTTAATCCTAATAGATTCTTCAAATGCAATAATGCACACCGATACAGCCATCCCATATTCATAAAGGGATAAATCACTCGATATCAAATGTCAAAAAATTTGGGAAAACTATTTTGGTCTAGAAAATACTTCCCTCCAGAAGTAAGGGAGGTTTCTCCATATATTCTCCTACATCTACCAACATGTCTGTATATCTAAAAGGTATAGCCCAACAAAGCATCTATATACTGTACAATGCAAGAGAACCACAGTTGTAAAGGCAATTAGCAACTTGCATGAAGCAAGATGCTTATAATGGGCAGGGCACTAGCCACCAATTGAGATACTACCGTTAAATAGTTATTGGGTCCTTTGACTGGCCAGACGGTGCTACAATGGATCCCTCTCTCTGGTTATGGCTCATTTTTCCTTTGCCTACACATACACCAAATAGTCTGGCCTATTCTTTCACATTCTCTTCTGTCCTCATACACCTGACAACACTGAGATTACCAAATAATTCTTCTTCGCTCAAGGGATGAACTATGGCAAAGCAATTGTTCCGTGGCTACTTTCCTCTTGGTAAGGGTAGAGGAGACTCTTTAACTAGGTTTAGAAGCTCTTCTAGGAGAAAGACACTCCAAAATCAAACTTTTGTTCTCTAGCCTTGGGTAATGCCATAGCCTCTGTGCTATGATCTTCCACCGTCTTGGATTAGAGTACTCTTGCTGGAGAGTACACTTGGGCATGCTGTTCTATCTGATTTCTCTTCTTCATGTTTTTTTTCAAGTTTTTAGTTTATATATGAAGTTTTTAGTTTATATATAAAAGATCTACCAGTAATTTAATGTTGTTACTGTTCTTATATTTTATTTCTATTGTTTATTACTACTCTTGTAGACTTGTTTTTTTCCTTTTCCTCACTAGTCTATTTTCCCTGTTGGAGTCATTGGGCTTATAGCATCTTGCTTTTCCAACTGCAGTTATAGCTCAGCTTGTAATAATAATAATAATAATAATAATAATAATGGATTTCTTCTTTAGGCTAATGAGTCAGCTTTTTTGACTCCCAAATACAATTCTTTTTCACGAGTTTGAATTTTGCTATCTACTCCCCACACAGTCCTCCTTATTCTGGTCACTTAAATCCATAGAAATATCTTGTGAGCTTTATTACAATGTTTTTTTAATGCCCAGATTTCCATTAAAGAGAGAAAAGTGGGGCAAATAACACTGAAGAGGATCCAGAAACCGGTATGTTCCCCACCAAGGAAATCAATCAGAAGAGAACATCTGACATGTGACAGGAAGGCACTATAGTGACGGGATAACTACAGTACTGTTTCATAAAACAACCAATTTACTTATTCAAGCAGTTTTACTCTAGCTTTTCACTTAATCAAATATGCATAGGTGAAAAATATCAGGTTTGAAATTTTAAGAAATACTCTATGGGTATTTGTTCAAACTATAACACAACTTACATAATCTAATAATTTTGTGTCAATATATTCCAAACATGCCCTGTATTTTTAATATAACAAAGATTAATTTGATTAACAGCTTAAAAAAAATATCAAGTCATAAAGACCAACACATATTGTAGATGTACACTAAAGATAGAGTATTGTCTACAGCCCTTACCTTCTTTTCCTGCTCTTTTTTATCAAAGTGGTCGAGAAAGAGAGGTCGATACTTTTTACTCTGTTCCCCTGGAGCTGTATCATGTCCTTGGGAGAAGAGAAAAGAAAATAATGTTCAAAATAATTGTAGAAGATGTAAAAACAGGTAACCACTGTACAACTATTCTTGACAATCAATTATGCATGTTTGATTTCAGATTAAAAATTACTACAGTACTAAAAACACTACAAACCTCCATTCTACTGTACAGAGAAACTCCTTTGAAAGTGCTACATCTAATCAAATCTTATACTCACTTTTCATGGTTGAGTCCTCATCATCTTCATCTTCATTATCAGAATTTATTACCATGGTGCCTACATCTGTGGATAGTGTGCCAGAGTCAACCGGTGCTACAAGCGTGCCACTTGATGCAACAGGTGCAACTAGCGTACCTTCGTTATTAAGAGGCCGAAGAGTGCCACTATCTCCTCCAGACCTGTACCGAACCATGGTGCTGCTATCAACTTCATCATCATCCTAAGAAAATGGCAAGTTTCGAGATCAGCATTTGCATGAAAACAAAATCACAATTAGAAAGTATTCCCAGAGTCACGGCTAAAATTTTCAGCCAGTTGCAAGTAACCTGTAGCTTTTTATTAAGGATTGGTAACAAGAAATAGTGTGGGTTATATGCAATAAAGATCATTATTGTGAACTATTAAGGGGTGCACCTACAACTTCAGGGCCAATTATAATGGTCAAAAGGATTTGCATCATGATGTTTTTTCAACCAGTGTTTAATGAGTTGACATAAGGAAACCAAAAAAATGGTCTTGGTTAATTTACGCCATCTGATCTTTTTTTCATTTTTAAAGTAATGAAAACAGTTTTAAAGCAAACAAATTTTCCTCACATGTATTTAAAACATTTCATTCACATCATCTAATCAAAATTTCTCCATAATTTCTAGTCATTTATCTTGAGGTAAAGATTTTTCTTCCTTAGACTTCAAGTTTTAAGAGACTGGAAAGGAAAATAAGAACAAAATAATTTTTTAAACAGTAAAAGAAATCAAACTACAATACTCTTTGATATAATTATTAACACAAACTGCTAAAAACTATCATGATCCAAATATCTATTTTTCCATTATACGAGGCTTCTGGTGCACCCCTTAGACATGCAAGATAAAAAAAATCACTATACAGGAGGCAAACCATTTCTAAAATATATTTTCTGTGCTTCATTTGGTGTTATTGAAGACATAGTTGCAAGAATATTTGTTTGGTTATGACATCTAAAACTTCACATGACACAAACTACAGTAGTACCTCAGTAAAGCTGCAACCAATAAGATAATATAAAACCTTACTTTTATATCAAGAATCGACTTCAGACATGATTCATTATTTCGATCCTCTGTGCCTTTCTACTTACCTGCATCCAGTTAAACAAGATGAATACTTACTACTGGTGAGATATATTTCAAAATCAAGATGAATGGTACCTGTATCTTTCTTATTATGATACAGAAATAGGTAAAAAGGGAGGATGTGGAAAAAGAAAATTGACGAAAGAAGTGAAAGATATCAAGGAAAAATAAAGGAATAGCAAAAGATAAAAAGTGAAAAAGGAAGAGGATGGAGTCTATTCTTAAAAGAAATGAAGAAAGTGGAAGATACCATGGAAAAAAAGGAATAGCAAAAGAGAAAAAGTTAAAAAGGAGAGGATGGAGTCTCTTCTTAAAGGAAAGGAGTCACATAATTCTTAATAGAGAGAGAGTTACAATAAAACAAACATTTAGAGAACATATAAAACATTAGGCTGAAAATAAACTGTCAATAAGTCATTCAACACAATCTCCTCCAACATTTGACATCAAACCATGACAGAAACTAATGCGGGCTAAATATTATTGAACTGGAGAATAACCTTAACATTTAAAACATATACATCTGTATATTATATTTGAAAGCCTTTTTTAAAGTAAATTTAGTTACCTGTTAGATGAAATGCATTTCTATTAAATTTGGTTTATACTTTCTTCGGATGGATTATATTAACAAAATTAACACAAAAGTGATTCTCCTTATTTCTAATTTCCCTTCTAGGTGTGATGCAACTTACACTTATGATCCTCAACATTTTTCTTCCAACTTGGTTATCCTAATTGATAAAAACTAACAAGAGACAATCTCAACTAAGTATTTTTGTAATTAAGAATCAGAAGAAAAGGCTCCTAACAAGTAAGGGTAGTACTATACATAATGCTTAATGAACTAATTAAGAAATATAATCTTGAAAAATAATATGTATAACTGTATGATAATATGCAGTTCTGGAAAATATGTAAAGTTACATATAATTACAGAACCAACAATACTGTACTTAAAACTTCCAGGAGAAGTTAAAAATAGCTGAAATATAAAACACTGACCAAAGTTAAAGTAAATAACTGCTTATTGAAAATGTTCATCTACTACAGAGTACTGTGAAAAATTATCATGTTTCAAGGTATAACAGAAACTCCTATTTCAACAGTAAATTTAAACGTTGCATCATCTTATCTCGCGAACACTGCTTAGTCCTATGTCAATCAAGAAAACAGCAAAATATCTTTAAAGAGGCATACACTATAACACATGCACTATATAACCCTTTATTTGTGGTTGATATACTGCTTTGGCAAGGACCTATGTATCAGAATACTGATAGTGGAAGAGTTTAAAAGGTATAATTAGTGGAAACATGACCAAAGGTCTAAGATTTTAGAACAAGAAAACTTGAAATAATAACAATAACAAGGGCCTTGTCAACAACAAATTCAACCGAATTAGAAACATGCACATAAAGCAAATTGTTTATTAAAGCAACACAGAAGTCTACTCTTTAGATTAGTCTTGTTGGTTCCTTCTGTCTTACATACTACTTCAACTTGCTGTCAACCACATAGGTTTCACATATTCAAAACTTGAAGAGTTCTGATAAAATAAGGAATGCCTGAACAAAAATACTAAATGCCAAAACGAAAATATACACTGATTCACTGCTGAGATCTTTTTGGATACCCAATGTATAGATTTTTTTAAAAACTAAAATTCAATATCAGAAAGTAGGATAGAGTACAATATTACCTTCATTAAGCAAAAAAATAAAGCCCATAATAAATACTTCCACTTCAACTATCATTATTGTATAACTAACAAATTATAAAAGCCCCGCCTAAAACAACATTAAGCATACAAATGTCCCTTTGCATAGCTAGCTTTACCAGTAAAAAAAATTTAATGATTAAACCACTCTACTAACTCAAATGTAATGTTCTTTTTGCCCTCTGTCAAGTAGTGTTTCCGATACCCTCTAAACATTTACGTATATCACATACTGACTATGTAAGCTGCTTTAAAATTAAATGCTCTGACTGTATAATTAATATCTCATCCCAAGGGGAAAGAGGCAAGAGTCAAGTGTAAAAATATGAAACTAGGAGATCAGTCACGGAGAATGAAAGGTACAAAGACGAATATCAAATGTTAATAACAAGAAGTGTGCAGCCAGTCACCTGGAGCCCTTCAACAGCATTATGTAATCATAAAGAAGATGAAGTGACGTAAGGATAAAAAGGCAGTTAATAGGATAAACTGCGAGGAAGGGTGGGCGTGAGGAATAGTCAACAATGAAGAAATGGAGAGAGTGAAGGAAATTAGTTGAAAGGCTAAAAATACTAAGTCATAATGGTCCCACTAAGCCATGAGACAATTTTAATTCCTATAGTATGGCAATGCAATTTACGTGAGTGATTTATATAAAAAATAAATCAGGCCATAAAAAAGTTTTACTCCAGCTTTAAGACAAATTATTTACATATTTACACGTAGGATTTGCCCTGCAATAGAAAAGGCAATTTCTGCACCTATTCTAACTACTAAAGCAATGCGAGTATATAAGTAAAATATTCAATACAATACCACACCAGACTGTTAAACTTGTAGATCTCCTTGGATATTATACCATCAGTGTGAGATTACATCTCGCAAAACAAAAGTACTTTTAATATACACGACAAAAGCAAAAAAGCTAGCATGAGGGCTTTATATCGTCAGCTACAGTCTTCATGATTATAAAGTACTTTGATTATCAAATCTAAATCACATGAAGCATAAATAACCTGTAGTAAGCATTTGGTATCCTATATAACATGTAAGCAGCAGCAAGAGAAAAGGAACACATGATATGGTATCCTCTACTAAAAGTATTAATCTGATATTATTCAACCAAAGCTAAATTTAGTACCGTACACTAAATTTGTTAGTTAGGAAGGGATCCCCTTTGCTTAACAAAAAGGGTAAGTGGGTCAGTATATGGGAGCCGATCATCACAAGAAGGCGCGCACAAAAAACCCTTAAAACTTTTCCTCTAAGACCAACATCAGTCTGAGGTTATTTCACCCGGTCACTGAGCCACTAACCTGGATCTGGGTGTTAGGTATGCTGTGATGGTGGTGAGTTTGGTTATGTTGGTTGTTTTTATGATCCTGTTCGGCTTGAACATTCTTCACGGGTAACTGGAGCTGAGGGGACTGCTGCTGGGAGAACTGCAGGAGGGTTGTGCTTCGTTAATGTACCAGCGCCAGTTCATGAAGGCTACAAATATTGCTCCGGATTCTTCCGGATTCCAGAGTTGTCATGCAAAACAAGCTCTTTTCTTGTTAAACCATATTCCCGTTTGGTTAACATAAGGACAGAAATTACACATGCTGTTTTGAAAAAATTACAATTGCCAAAAGGTCGGAAGAATACTTCCGTTGCCTTTATATATCCATATAATGACATCTTAGTCTTTTGAAACTTTAAATATTTTAGTAAAAGTAAATGACTTATTTGCCTAATGGCAATTTATTTTTACTCAACAAAGATTACAAAAACCTGTAAAATTATAACAGCTGTTCTTTAAAAACAAATACAGAAGTACAAATAATCTTAAAGGTTTTACATCCCAAACTTTTACAGGTTGATAAAAAGGTTCAAAATGGGAAAAAATTTCAGTATTAAAATCTGGCCTTTAAATATAGGAGGAGCTCTTGAAAAATGGGTTAACAAGAAGCATTTAATTAGTGGGTCTACAAAACAGCATGTGTCATTTCCTTGAAATCTAATCTAATATCTTCAGTGGTTAATGATTCTACCATCACCTCTACAAAATATTATGAGGCATAAATTTAGTCGAAATCCAATGAAATAAGATTCTACTGGGTATTCATGAAAGGAACTAACCCACAAAATAAACATTTACATTCAAAGGGTATCCCAGGAGACCTTAATAATAAAACAACAGTTCCAAATTTTCCTAATATCATATAAAAATAACTTAAGAGGATTCCTTTTCAAATCACTGAACACTTCTATCACTGCTGCATCTTTAAATTTCTACTGATGTACAATTTGAAAGCAAAGTTCTGCAATTAAAAAGCAACATGTTTTGCGTAAATGCTTGTGGAAAGCCTGAAGCTTCCTGTTTAGCTTCACACCGGTAACACAGACATCATGAAAAAAATCTAGCTTACCGAATCGGTGATGTTCTTAATCTGGATCTGTCTGTTGGAATTTTGGTTTTCTCGGATTTCCATTGCCTCTTCTAACATATTTCTAAGTATACTAGATGGCTGTGCATTGCGTATAAACTGGTTCTGAAGGAGTTCTGAGGCGGTCGCTCTTTCTTCAGGGTTCTTTACTAAACATCTGTGAAGGTAATAAATTCTCTCTTACAGTTTACACTACATATAAGAAATTTCAAATAACATGACTTAGAATGGATGTGATTAAAAGAAAACCTGAAAACATGTACATCAACTTCAACACAGCAGTAAATGAAAGTTATATTGTAAGTCTCTTAGGGTAATGGTTTCATATACAAAATTTACACAAACCTTAAAACCACTTGACAAAAACCAAATTGATAAAATGAAGAACAGACTAAGTTAAGTTTGTTTCACAAGAGTTACTTTACATTCCCTTCAAACCAAGACTAAAATGTTTTTAATACCATACTGCAAAAAATGAACTGAATAACATCTCTTCCCCAAAACCAAAACTCAAGTTTTAAGTTATTTATTTTCTAATTTCTATCAATTCATACACTTTTAGTGAAACAAGAAGTCTGGTATTTCAATACTTTTTCCTTTACAGGGATAAGTTTCATGATATCACGTCCTACTAGAGACGACAAAGTTGTGTTCTATTGATTGTTTTTAAATTTACAAGAAAAATAACGTCTCTAATTTCTGCCAAAATAATACTTCTACTCCACTACCATATAACCAGGAGATACTCCCCAAATTCTAATCCCTGTCAAACATATGCAAAAGGACCCTCAATGACATCAATTGCTTGAAATTCTGAGCAAATTTGTATTGAAATATATGTTCATAAATCCTCATTCCAAGCATATAAAAAGCAATAATAATTATTCTCAGCTTAACATTTTAAATCCTACACTCCTGCATTTGAAGACAAAAATCCTACTCCCCAGCATATGATGCCATATACCCTACACCCACAGCATATTAAGACAACTATGCACTAGACATCATACTGTATTAGGGAATCCAACTCCCAGCATTTGATGATATAAATCCTATTCCCAGCCTATGAAGACAATAATCCTAACCCACACATATTGAGACATATAACCTTATGTCACTGGCCAATTCACAGGCCATGAAGATAAGTTAACAATTCTCTCCCATCATGATATCATATCAGTTAATGCAAAAGGCGAACAGTAAAGGAGTGCTTTTACCTCGAAACAAAATCTATAAATTCTGGTTGCCACTGATCAGGCTCACGGAATGACGGTGGGGGTTTGGTGGGGATCATAAATATGGCACGCATGGGGTGAATATCTCCGTAAGGGGGTTTGCCCTCTGCCATTTCTAATGCCGTAATACCTGGATGCGGAAAAGAGACAAATAAGCATTAATTTGAAAGTAATTATTCATGAATTTTCTCTCCTCTCTTTATGGGTTCTACTCAAAATACAAAATAACTTTTGAATACAAAATGTAATACAAATAACATTAGTATCTGCTATTTTTCCCTGTTGGAGCCCTTTGGCTTATAGCATCTTGCTTTTCCAACTAGGGTTGTAGCTTGGCTAGTAATAATAATAATAAAAATAATAATAATAAATGTTTTTACCGTTACAATAGTTGAGGTAACAAATTAATTTCAATGGTGCTTCATATTAGAAAAATTATTTCACTGACAAGAGAAACATACCTAAACTCCAAATATCTGCAACACAGTCATAACCTATTTCCTGAATAACTTCGGGGGCCATCCAAAATGGAGTGCCTATCACAGTATTTCTTTTGGCCATTGTGTCCTAGAAAAAAAAAAAAAAGGAAATTGAACAAAAAGCATTTAAATAACTTTAGGTTTTTAGTCATAATCAACAATATTTTTTCATCAGATAACTATGATTATGAATACATATCAAATGTAATCAAACTAAATATCCAATGTGAAAACTAGACATCACAGCCACTTTCTTTCAGAAAATTGACTAAAACTTTTTTTCTTTGGTCCTAAGTCACATGAAAAATCCATGTGAATGTTTATACTGTGCAACATTTTCACTTCATGGCATTAAGCATGAAGGAAGAAGGAACAATAGGTAAAAACATTCAAGATGGTGATGAAGATTTCAGAAATTAATAACGGACAAAAAAAAAAAAAAATAGATAAAGGAATAGTGTAACTACTATTCAAATCTGCAATAGCACATTATTATGGAAAATAACAAAACTTTGCTTTTCTTTCCTACAAAGATATATACTTTAAAAACTACTGTACAGTACTCTTTTCCGTGTGCAATACCACACTTCCAGAGAGATTAGCAAAACTCAAAACTCTTTTCCCCAATAATATCTCATTTCATTAAGTAGCCAAGTTCCTTTTCTACATATTCAAACAGATCATACTTACTGACAGCTGTCCCGCAACTCCAAAATCTGCTAACTTCGCATGGCCCTGAGTATTTAGTAAAATGTTACCGGCTTTGATGTCTCGGTGAATTTTTCGTCTGAGGTGTAAATACTCGAGGCCGCGCAAGGTGTCCAGGATAACCGTCGCTATCTCCTCCTCCGTTAAGGTCTTCTTCCGCAACCGCATTATGTCGGACACAGAACCAGCACCACAATACTCCATCACAATCTGAAATGTAATAATCAATCTTTGAAAAACTATTTAAAGGAAATTAAATGGATCAAATAAGAAGATCCCATTTAATATACTTTATCATTTTATCAACAGAAACCTTTAGGGGAATTGTGTTTTTGTTCATAAATCACTACGGACAAGGCTAAACATAACAAAGCGTATTACATAAACTTTAGTAAACCTCATACTAACTCGATAACTAGCATGAAAATAAAGAGAAACAGAAAAAGCTCCATGCAATATTGTGAACTAGCAATATTAGAATTTGTTTCATAGTTGCTACAAATAATCGTCTCCATCTTTACATTGAATTTTCATACTAAAAGAACAATAGAGTATCACCAAGTTAAAATTTCTTGAAGTCAATAGCACTACCTTAATAACACAAGCAGGGGAGCCCATACATCACAGGTACTTTACTCTCAAGTTACTATAGCTACCTCATCATCATGTCACTATAACTACCTCATTGTCGTGTCACTATAACTACTTCATTATTACATCACTATAGCTACCTCACTAGCACCACATGAATAATGCTTCAATATTGCTATCTCAACATCACATCATCAATAGCACTATCTCACTATCACTAAGTCATTTCAGCCACTTTACTACCACCATGTCATTACAGCTAGTTCCCTGTCATTACATCAATAATGCCATCTCACTACCACCACATCATTTCAAACACTTTATTATTTACACTTCATCATGGCTTCCTCACTGTCTCTACATCAGCATTGCTTTCTCACTATCACCAAGTCATTAATAGTACAGTACCTCACTATCACCAAGTCATTAATGCTACTTCACTATCACCGAGTCATTAAGACTCTCTCACTATCACCGAGTCATTGATACTACCTCACTATCACCGAGTCATTAATACTACCTAACTATCAACAAGTCATTAATACTGCCTCACTATCGCAGACTCATCAATACTACCTGACTATCACCGAGTCACTACAGCTATCTATCTCATTTCAACACCAGATTTGTGACCTCACTTAGCCCGAGGTCAGACTGACTTACCCAGAGGTCAGAGTCTTTGAAGTAGGAGCCATAATACTTGACCACATGTTGGGAGTCACACTGCTGCATGATGGAAATTTCTTTAATTATTTCCTGAAGGTCAGTGTCGATGGGCACCTGTTTAATGGCCAGCACCTGCCCTGACTCCTTGTGCAGAGCCTTGTATACACTGCCATAGGACCTGTCAATCAAGATGTTGCCGTTAATGGGTTATTCAGTAGACCAATTTATGAATACAATACTTGCAATAATTATTAACGGTAGAACATTTTGAAGCAAATCCACCTAAGAGGACAGTATGAGGAAGGCCACCCCCCCCCTCCATAATTTGCATGTGGTACTTTTCATGCAAATATGTAAGGTATCTTCTTTCTATTTAGTAGTAATAATGCAATCAATTTACATGCAATTAAATATACTTAAAAAATGCGTATAGAACAAAAAATTCGTCCAAAAAAACGTGACAGTTTATATTTGCTCGTGTGAATACGTGTTTATTCGTTTTACAATATATGAGACATTGAATACTATTTTATGGCACGTAATACCTAGACAATGACACTAATATAAACAATGAATCATTATATACAGAAAAAGTGCTTCAAGCTAATGGGGAATTTGGTAATTGAATAATTACCGTTAGTAGATGTCAATCCACAAATGTTCAATACAGAAATTGTCTATCACTTCTAAGATTGGAGACTTCCATTCACATAGGTTAAAAAACTGAATTAAACTCTACAAAAACTACTTTCATTCATGATTTACCAGCTCTAAAAAAGGTCTTCATCAACTTAACTGTCCAAACTGTACATAGACCTAATTCTTTCTCAAAAACTTATAAACTTATCAAAATTAAAAGAAGCATCTATCTGGAAAAGAAATGACATGTTCACTTTCTTTAAAAAGACTAAATAAACTTTCAATCAACATTCCACAAAATAAGAGTAAATAAATAATGATTGTTTATTATTTCTCTTGTAGTGCATTTATTTCCTTATTTCCTTTCCTCACTGGGATATATTTGCTGTTAGAGCCCTTGGGCTTATAGCATCATGCTTTTCCAGCTAGGGTTATAGCTTATCTAATAATAATAATAATAATAATAATAATAATAATAATAATAATAATAATATGCACGTGTTCAATATGGGGGAAGTTTTGAATTGTATGTGTGAACTCCGTAGATTTTACATATCACCTCTGCCAAAATACACCTCTCGGTCCAGATCATATCATCATAATAAAACCATTCTTTGTTTGAAGCCATTCCATCAAATTTATCTGTAATGTATATTCATCAACAGACATACGTGCATAAACAGAGACATCCTTCACCAATATAGGTGATAATTATACATGACAAAAGTATAATTAGTTACATATGAAGCAAATTTCTATAATTTCGAAATGAAGTCAGACACGGGGAAAGCGGTTCAAATCACAGTAATTATTCATGGTATGAACCATTTCCCGAAAAGTAGATCAGGGATAACAATCACCGCTGTGTTCAAACAGAACGACGAGAATGAGATAAGAGAAAAGAACCACAAGAAATTCAACGATGGTGACCAAGTCGCAGATGTAAAAGACTAAAGGAAAACCCATTTATGTCTGAAAAATAAAATGAACCAAAAGAAAAAAAAAGAAAAAAGAAATTGAGACTTCCATTACAAAACTACTGATCATTCAATGTAACAAAGCAATTGTTTTGATAATTACTAGAGAAATGACTTAATTTAACCTTCAAGACATTGAAAAATAGTCTTATCAACAATTATTGAACAAAGTATTGAAATAACTTTTGTCACTGAAAAATAAAGTTTGAAGTACATGAGAAAAAAAAATAGCCAATCCTAAACTTGTCAATTAAACTAAGCGGAACATGAAGACGAAATTCTTACAACCAAAGTAAAAGTAAGGTTTAAAGGCCGCTCATGAATGGCAGAGGAAAGGGACAGTGAAACTGCCTTATCGAGCTGGATAATGCCTTAGAGACTGACCATATATACATATGATCAGCGCCCAAGCCCCTCTCCACACAAGGTAGGACCAAGGAGGGCCAGGCAATGGCTACTGATGATTCATGAGTTAGATAAGCTCCCCAAAACACCCTCCCATCCTTAGCTCATAAGGGTGTTGAGGTTGCAGCGACCAAAGAAACTAACGAGTTTGAGCGGGACTCGAACCCCAGTCTGGCGTTCATCAGTCAGGGACGTTACCACATCGGCCACCACAACCGCTGACATTGCCCAATGATTTAAGCATTATAAACATAATTTACCTGCTCTTCATCAAGACATGTCTGAGAAGTAAAGCATGACTAAATATAGGGGCACACAGTAGAGCGCAGACCTCCACCACGGCAGTTTATTTCTCGACCTTATGCTCAACCTTGACCTTTGACCTTAACTTTACTTTAAGTGCTGCTTATATGGTCCTGTACAATAGGGGAACCCTACTCTCTACAAGACCTCCATGGTCGTTTTATGATGTTCATTTGGGAGTATTTACTATTTCATGATGCGTATTACTCGCTTACTGTATCAATTAGCGTGGATTTTCATACACTAAAATATGAACCAAGTTTGAAGTCTGTGACAACGATGTCTAAACTTATGGCTGATTACGTGAACTGGACATTTTGTTTGACTTTGTCCTTCCAAAATTTCATCATTCCCAGCTTTTTACATAAGTTAATCCCTGCAAGTTTCATTATTCTACGATTAAAATTATGGTCAGGAAGATGTTCACAAACAAACACTCACACACAAAGTTAATCCCTACAAGTTTCATTACTCTACGATTAAAATTGTGATCAGGAAGCTATTTACAAACACACAAACAGGAGGTAAAACATAACCTCCTTCCAACTTCGTTGACGGAGATAACAAATAATCATTTCCTTTCCCATAAAGTCCTTCAAAGCTTCCGACCGCCATCATATACTCGTGCAAGTCTATACAACAACGCACACTTACATATAAATATTTACACTTTACGTCTCAAATCGTTAAGCCAAGCCAGAATTCAAACCACACTTCTACAGCTGGGTTCTATCTACGATAAGACTGGCACGTTTCCTGTCATCAGACTGACAGTGACATTAGTCTTAAGTCGAGTACAAGAGAGATAACACATGATAGTTTTCGTTGTATTGCGACGCCTAAGAATATAGAAGCTATAAGAAAATAACGAAGCATGTAGATGGCTCAATGTGTCCGTACTTAGATAAGGTAGTTTTCAGTTCTGAGAGCTAGATGTAATGTACATCTTGCATATATAAGTAAAACATGTATGTAAGTATGTATGTATGTATATGTAAATACACAATTCAATAAACACATTTAATCACTTATATCTAAATATATGACAGTGAACCCCATATTCCATGCAGACGCAAATATGTGTTTATATATATATATATATATACACATATAAATGTATATATACATGTATATATATATATATATATATAGATAGATAGATAGATACACACAGACATATGTATGTATATGTGTGTGTAAAAACTCTTCCAGATCAGACAACGGTACTTCCTGAAAAAATGCCTATTCATATATTACTCGTCATTTAGGCCTACCCTAATTAGATCCTCTTATGGCGAAGTGTGGACTCGGCACATAAACGAACATAGAAATACAACCACAGGTGTACCAGGTATAACAGCTGTTAACTGTATAAGCACACAATTATAATAATTAATCAGTTACAAATTATATCTATAATTAACACAGGAGCATGCATATCTATATTACACATTGTAATAAACCCCCCTCTCTCTCTCCCTTGCATGGAGAGAGAGAGAGAGAGAGAGAGAGAGAGAGAGAGAGACCTTTGTATATGTACGTATGTGTGTATGAATGTGTATGTATATATGTATGTATATATATATATATATATATGAGAGAGAGAGAGAGAGAGAGAGAGAGAGAGAGACCTTTGTATATGTATGTGTATGTATTTATATATGTGTATATATATATACAGAGAGAGAGAGAGAGAGAGAGAGAGAGACTTTTGTATATGTATGTATGTATGTATGTGTGTATATATATATATATATTTATATATATATACACATATATATATATATATATAGAGAGAGAGAGAGAGAGAGAGAGAGAACTTTTGTATGTATATATATATATATATATATACGAAGAGAGAGAGAGAGAGAGAGAGAGAGAGAGACTTTTTGTATATGTATGCATGTGTGTGTATATAATAATATATGAGAGAGAGAGAGAGAGAGAGAGAGAGAGAGCTTTGTATATGTATGTATGTGTATGTATTTATATATGTGTATATAGATATATATACAGAGAGAGAGAGAGAGAGAGAGAGAGAGAGAGAGAGAGTAGGAAGTAAAAAAAAAACACGAAAAAAAAAGAGAGCGAGAGCTAAATCGCTCTCCACTGACCCTTCGCCGAGTTTGCAGATGATGTCAAACACTTCTTCTGGTTGTCTCATAAGAGATTCCTCGCTCAGTTTCACAAGCTCCCTGAAAATAGAAAGAATTATTGATTTATATTCTTTATGTATATGGACGTAAAATTAACTGTGATCTTCGTGTTACACTGTGGTAAGAGTAGTATTCTAGGAAAGGAAAGGTTATGGGAATAAGTTCATTAATATATTTTGGTGGATTTGGGAAACAGGTTGTGATGATGATGATGATGATTACTATTATTATCATTGACATTATTATTATATAAAATCTATTTCTATAAACACAGTCATATTATTTATCCTTATTGAGCAAAATCTAATAAAATCATTCTCATAAAAACAAGTCATCATTTGTTATTATGTAAAATCTAATAATATCTATCTTAATAAACACAAAAGTCATTTTACATTGTGTCTGTTAAAAAAAAAATACTAAAATTGGAAACAGTCCTTTTCTTCATAGGCTCAGTACCATATCAACAAACAATAAAATATCATAGGGATATTCAAATTGCATTTAAATCCTCAATCATTTATAAACTTCATGCAACATTCTACTTTGAGTTCAAGAGGGTAATGGAATCAGCGTGGAATACAGACCACTCTTCTGTGATTAAATATAACCATATTGGAGTCAAATTACTATTAACGCGAATGTACATACAAACAGCAAAGGATTATATCTCCTTGAAATCTTCAATGAATAATATTAAACAACATATGTTGCACTGTCACTGTAAAATTCAATTTATTTATAAACATCCTAACACTTACATGTGACGGTGTAATAATTTACACTAAAGCTGAGCTAACAGGCTTTATACAAAAAAGGAGATCTACAAAATTAAGATAAAAAGACCTCTACTTGATCCTTAAATAAACAAAATGAAAAAAGGGACACCACTATTAAACATAAAAATGGACATCTCCATTAAAAATACAATTGGACATGTTTATAGAAATAGAAATAAATATGGACATCTCTATTAAAAATAAAAATGGACATCTCTATTAAAAATAAAAATGGACATCTCTATTAAAAATAAAAATGAACATTTCTATTAAAAATAAAAAAGGACATCTCTATTAAAAGATTGAAATAAAAATGGACATCTCTGTTAAAAATAAAAATGGACATTTCTATCAAAAATAAAAATGGACATTTCTATTAAAAATAAAAATGGGCATCTCTATTAAAAAATAAAATAAAAATGGACATATCTATTAAAAATAAAAATGGACATCTCTATTAAAAATAAAAATAGAAATAGAAATGGACATCTCTATTAAAATAATAAAAATAAAAATGGACATCTCTATTAAAAAATGAAAATAAAAATGACATATCTATTAAAAATAAAAATGGACATCTCTTAAAAAATAAAAATAAAAATGGACATCTCTATTAAAAAATAAAGACATCTCTATTAAAAAATAAAGACCTCTATTAAACAATAAAAATAGAAATGGACATCTCTATTAAAAATAAAAATGGACATCTCTATTAAAAAATAAAAATAAAAATGGACATCTCTATTAAAAAATAAAAATAAAAATGGACATCTCTTAAAAATAAAAATAAAAATGGACATCTCTATTAAAAAATAAAGACATCTCTATTAAAAAATAAAGACCTCTATTAAACAATAAAAATAGAAATGGACATCTCTATTAAAAATAAAAATGGACATCTCTATTAAAAAATAAAAATAAAAATGGACATCTCTATTAAAAAATAAAAATAAAAATGGACATCTCTTAAAAAATAAAAATAAAAATGGGACATCTCTATTAAAAAATAAAGACATCTCTATTAAAAAATAAAGACCTCTATTAAACAATAAAAATAGAAATGGACATCTCTATTAAAAATAAAAATGGACATCTCTATTAAAAAATAAAAATAAAAATGGACATCTCTATTAAAAAATAAAAATAAAAATGGACATCTCTATCAAAAAATAAAAATAAAAATGGACATCTCTATTAAAAAATAAAAATGGACATCTCTATTAAAAAACATTTCGTACCCAACTTCAAGCTTCTATCACTCAACGTTCCCGTTTCATCTCGTGGGCAAATGGAAATATGTTTCATATTTTCAAAATGTATTTCCTGACATTAAATGGAGTTATTTTATTTCAGCGGGGATAAAAACAACACGGTACAGTTGGATTCCTTAATTCTGGTTTACTTCATGGGAAGCTAAAAAGATGTCTAAAACTTGTACAGTTGGCATCATTAATTCTGGTTTACTTCATGGGAAGCTAAAAAAGATGTCTAAAACTTGTACAGTTGGCATCATTAATTCTGGTTTACTTCATTGGAACCTAAGGATATGTCTGAAAGTTGTACAGTTGGCTCCATTAATTCTGGTCCACTACACAGGAATCAAAGGAGGTATCAGTGTACCGGAATTAATTAAGCCAACTGTACGTTGTAGCAGGTAACGAAGTTTGTAGCAAAACAGAAACTGTTGGCAACGCTGAGTTTGTTAACACGTGATCCATTTTCTTTTTATTAATTTTACGAAGTGTAGAATTACAATATTACCAATACAAAACTTCGTAAAATTGATAAGAATGCTTTAGATCATACGTTTATAAGCTCAGCAACTTTGTTTTACAGGCAGTATTGCCAACAGTTTCTCTTGCTAACCATAGCGATACTTCCTACAATGTACAACTGTCCAAGATCTACATAGACTTTACACTTTGCAACTGTCAAAGTCTTCTTGGCTTCCAGTGAAGTGTACCGGAATCAATGAAACCAACTGTACCAATATCATCCGTATAACCTTAAAAACACAGGGTCAGATTGAACTGTTTTGGGTTAGAGTTCTCTTGCTTGAGGGTGCACTCGGGCACACTATTCTATCTTAATTCTCTTCCTACTGTTTTGTTAAAGTTTTTATAGTTTACGTAGGAGATATTTGTTTTAACGTTGTTGCTCTTCTTAAAATATTTTATTTTTCTTCGTTCCCTTTCCTCTCTGAGGTATTTTCCCTATTGGAGCCCTTGGGCTTATAGCATCTTGCTTTTCACACTAGGGTTGTAGCTTAGCAAATAATAATAATAATAATAAT
>NC_090754.1:38413872-38416256 GCF_036898095.1 Palaemon carinicauda | reverse complement strand
GTGAGAAAGGTCGACATCCTCAGTCACCTCACAAGGAATCAACGAGATCACTTTTGGGATACGAGACGAACGAGGGGGAGGATGCTGAGACACAAATCACGTGTTGGTGCAATCCCATCCCCCTCCCCCTCCCCCTCCCCACCTCCTCTCCTCTTCCTCCTCCTGAACCTCCCAATCCCTCCCCCCTCCCCCTCCCCCACCTCTCCCCCTCCCCCACCTCATCTCCTCTTCCTCCTCCTGAACCTCCCATGTCGCAGTCAAAGAGGCTGCGACACCGCAGACGAGACCGCAAATTTATTCGAATGCAGAGCTGTCTCGAATGATGTGGATTTGATAGCAGGTTTTTTTTTTTTTTTGTGGATTTGATAGCCAGTTTTATTTTTTTTTTTGTGTGGATTTGATAGCCAGTTTTATTTTTTTTTTGTGTGGATTTGATAGCCAGTTTTATTTTTTTTTTGCGGATTTGATAGCCAGTTTTTTTGTGGATTTGATAGCCAGTTTTTTTTGTGGATTTGATAGCCAGTTTTTTTGTGGATTTGATAGCCAGTTTATTTTTTTGTGGATTTGATAGCCAGGTTTTTTTTTTTTGTGGATTTGATAGCCAGTTTTTTTTTCTTTTTTTTGTGGATTTGATAGCCAGTTTTTTTTTTGTGGATTTGATAGCCAGTTTTTTTTGTGGATTTGATAGCCAGGTTTATTTATTTTTTCTTTTTTCCAAAGTTATTCCTTCCTCCAAAAAGGTGATGTGCGCTTCCTTCGTGGTTAAGGCAATCAGACCTGGGCAAGAAAAGGACATTAGGTCAAAATTTCGTTGCCCTTTGATTTCATTATAGTAAAATATATGCGGATATGTCGTTGGACTTTTCCTCACGTATGGATATATGGATTTAGGTATATAACCCGACGCTGGGGCCGGTGAGGCCTTTCCGCACTCAAGTGCAACTGATAAAAAAACATGCAGTTTCAGCATGAAGAAAAATTCGAAGAGGTTGGACAGCAAAATGGAGGAAAGGAAACGAGAAGGAAGGGCACAATTGGTAGAAGGAACGTTGCAAAGACCCTTAACTAATGCTTACAGTATATCGTGTAAGGTGCACTGACGACTCAACCCCTCCCAACGGGCCTTTATTTCAAAACAACATACAAATTAATAAATAATAATTTTCCCTAATTCAAGAAGGGTTCCACCTCTCTTTCTTTCCGCTGTCTCTCTCGTCCTTCGCACCATGGCATAATGGTATGACGTTGTCTATCTTATAGACAGATGTTTGGATCTTTAAAGATAATGCCAGTCCTATTGCTATAAACAAATTATCTGGTCTTATAAAAGAAACAAAACAGAAACATTATCAGAACACTTTACAACTTTTTTTTCACTCGAAAACATTAAAAAGCCTAAATCGGCAAACATCTCTTTTCTCCAATCACTTAAAAATATAAAAATCTCTTTGTACTCGAACCATAAAAAAAAATAGTAGTTTCACTCCGACTATCAAAACGCACCAACCTCCTAACTCCTCCAAAAATAGTTATAATTACACTAACCCTCACTTCACCCCAATCCCCAAAACCCCCAAACCTCCATTCACCCCACCGGTGAAAATCACCCAACCCCCAAAATGGCACTACAAAAACACAAGACACAAATCTTTCCACCCTCCCAAATATCTAACCCCCCAAAACACCAGGCACTTTCCCCATCATCAGTCCCATCTGAGGGCGCACATACATAAACACAGACACTTACACAGCCTTTTCAGAGCGGGGACCGCCTCTGCCAAGTGCCGCGGGAGTGCCACAGCAGTGCCTTGGGAAGACGCGTCGTCAAGTTTATAAGGGAAAGATATTTTTAGTCGTAATTTGCACGATGCACGCGTGTGATGGTTGAGGTATGAAGGACCTGCTGGGTGTCTGTGCCTTTTCGTTGTATACATTCTTTTAGCCAATAGGAAAGATAAAAGAAGATTGGGGGGGGTAAGTTAGCTAGCTAACCATGTCAAGGAATATTATTATTATTATCATTACTATCCAAGCTACAACCTAGTTGGAAAAACAATATGCTATAAGCCCAGTGGCTCCAACAGGGAAAAATAGCCCAGTGAGGAAAGGAAATAAAGAAATAAATAAATAAAGAGAACAAATTAACAATAAATCATTCTAAAAAAGTAACTACGTCAAAACAGACATGTCACATATAAACTATTAACAACATCAAAAACAAATATGTCATAAATAAACTATAAAAAGACTCATGTCTGCCTGGTCAACAAAAAAGCATTTGCTCCAACTTTGAACTTTTGAAGTTCTACTGATTCAACTACCCAATTAGGAAGATCATTGAAAAGTATCAATAAGAGTAGTGTAAAGCGTGGTTTAACCACAAT
>NC_090754.1:38393872-38401372 GCF_036898095.1 Palaemon carinicauda | reverse complement strand
ATATATATATAAAATCACTCCCAAAACCTGACATACTTCCGAACCATTACCGATTAGGCCTATCAGAAAATGACCATTTACACTCTATGTCATCCGCTCTGCTTTTGCAAGAGCCACAAAAATTCCATATCAAATATAACACATAATTACACTCAAGGTTTTCCCCAAAAAAGGCTAGGCTTCCTTGGGAGGAAAAATGTTAGCACAATGTAGAGTATTTTCACAACCTTTGACATTACCAAAAATTTCTGCATAGCTCTCTCTCTCTCTCTCTCTCTCTCTCTCTCTCTCTCTCTCTCTCTCTCTCTCTCTCTCTCTCTCGTTTACTGACGTACTTGGGCAATTCTTGATATCACGTATTCAAAATTAAAAGTATAAATAAGATAAGCATGAATGCATATATACGCATGTAAACATGCATACATGTATGGAAGCATGCATGTATACACTCAAATATTGTATGTGTACATATACATTTTATATAAATAACTGTGTGTATATATATATATATATATATATATGTATATATATATATAGATAGATAGATAGATGTATATAAATATATAAATATATAAATATATATATATATATATATATATATATATATATATATAGAGAGAGAGAGAGAGAGAGAGAGAGAGAGAGAGAGAGAGAGAGAGAGAGAGAGAGAGAGAGAGAGAGAGAGAGAGAGAGAGAACCAAAACAAAAAAGAAAAAAGTTTTTCATCCCGCAAAGCTCCTAAAGGTGCCATGTCCATTTCTTTTCATCTCCTACACTTTAATTTCGTGAGCCAAAACCACGAATGGTCTTTTCAGAATTCTTTTTTTTACAAGATAAAAAAAAAATATACCATGAAATAGAAGAGTAATTAAAGGAAAACCTATGATGAAAATGAGAAAAGGAAAAAACATAAGAGAAGCAGAGATTAGGATTGCCGTAATAAATATGTAAAGACGAAATTGAGATAGACAGGAATCGGACGACACAAAGTTGATGCAAATGAGATAATCGAAAGATGAGAAAATAAAAGAGCAATATTAACCACTGATAAAAAAAATTATATGATTTACACAAACAAAGAAATGGGAAAATGAGAACGGTAAATATTAAAGGCATATGATATTCAGAAAGACATTCATTATACAGCATTACTTGACCAGTGCATATTGCTACGTTAAATTCCCTTTTATTTAAACTATGTAATCTAGCACAAAACTCCCTATGGTCGTCTGTACCTTTTTATACCAAATAATTATTCCAGTTAATACCAGATATTTTTTTCATGTAGTTGACAACTGACATAACCAGAAATTAAGAATATTACTTCACCAATCATCAACCCCCCCCCCCCCTCCACCAGCCGCTGAATAGTAAATCAAAAATAGTCGTCTTGTTACAACTCAACAACTAATGTTCAGATTACATAATTATTTGCATTCAACCAGACAGTTTTATTTATATTCATTAACATCACACTAACAAAAGTATGTTTGTAATCTAAAACGAATCGAGTATACCTGAAAATCCTGTTAGCAATCACATTGAAATCAGGATAGCAATCAATTTGGGATCAGGTTAGCGATCACATTGAAATCAGGTTAAGAATCAATTTAGGATCAGGTTAGCAATCACATTGAAATCAGGATAGCAATCAATTTGGGATCAGGTTAGCGATCACATTGAAATCAGGTTAACAATCAATTTAGGATCAGGTTAGCAATCACATTGAAATCAGGATAGCAATCAATTTGGGATCAGGTTAGCAATCAATTTGAAATCGGGTTAACATTTTGAAATTGGGTTAGCAACCAAAATGGAAACGGATTAGCAATCAATTAGAAGTCAGGTTAGCAACCAAATTGAAATCAGGTTAGTAATCAATTAGAAAAACAGGTTAACAATCAATTAGAAAACCAGGTTAGTAATCAATTAGAGAATCGGGCTATTAATCAATCAGATAATCAAGTTGGGAATCCATTAGAAAATCAGGTTACCAATCAATTAGAAAACCGGGTTAGCAATCCAATAAAAAAGCAAGTTGACAATCCATTAGAAAATCAGTTTAGCAACCAATTAGAAAATCAGGTTAGCAATCAATTAGAAAATCGGTTCGCAATCAATTTGAAAATCAGATTAGCAATCAATTCGAAAATAAGTTTGAAAATCATTTAAAATAAGCTTGAAACAATTCATTCGAGAAATAGATACCTAATTGTCAGTGACAAAAACTGAGTCTATCAACTTAAAGGGGTTTCTAATAATCAATTTAAAGAGATATTCTAATCAATTTAAAGATATTAAAATAATGATTTTAAAGATATAATAATAATTAATTTAAAGATATACACATCAACTTAAGAAGATATTCTAATAATCAATTTAAAGAGATATTCCAATAATCAATTTAAAGAGATATTCTAATAATCAATTTAAAGAGATATTCTAACAATCTCAAACTGAAAGCACCCCATTCATTGCAAATTCAAACGACGCACCCTTAACCCCCCACTCCCCCCCCCCCCAAAAAAAGCTCTTCATTATCAATAAGACACAAAATAAATCCTTAGAAAAGGGAGACTATAATTCGCTTCGAAGTAACAGAACTGACAACTCATTGTCAGATCGAATAGGGAAATAAAGACATGATAAAACTGCCCTTGTTGCCAGGTGCAGTGAGCAGGGTCTCGATTCAGCACCTGTGCCAAGGGCAAGTTCTGCTCTGCCAAAGCAAGAGCCTTACACAAGAAAAGCGTAATTGAATGATACCAATAGTTTGATTGAGAGGAAAAATTATTATTATTATTATTATCATTATTATTATTACAAGCTTGGCTATAACCCTAGTTGGAAAAGGATGATGTTATGAGCCCAAGAGCTACAAGGAAAAATAGCCCAGTGAGGAAAGGAAACAAGGAAATAAATAAACAATAAAAATAAAATATTTCTGGAACAATAACAACATTAATACGGTATTATCGTCATTGACGTTAATATTATTATTAAAATTTATTTTCTAATAAACATTTGTATATCTACGATAAATATTGGCGTTAATTAACAATTACTAATGCCATCGTTACTATCACTAAGATTTTTAGTGCAATTACCTTCAAGTACATCTTCCTCGTACACCGACGCCTCGGAGCTCAATTCTACTTTAGAAGTTAGTGGAAAATACATGAGTTGAGAAACGATAGTAGTAGTAGTAGTAGTAGTAGTAGTAGTAGTAGTAGTAGTAGTAGTATACTATCTTAGGTTGGGGAGATATGGAGGAAAATTGGGGAAGTGTCCGTCTGATTTATAAAAAAAAAAAAAAACATTAGGTGTATACCCCCTAAAATTTAGAGAGAGAGAGAGAGAGAGAGAGAGAGAGAGAGAGAGAGAGAGAGAGAGAGAGAGAGAGGAGAGACCCAAGCCCCTATTTCATGGGTCAACAAACGGATATCCATCAAAGTAAAATTACATTACAAGCGAATTGAGCGACGGAGACAAATTAAAAGTTATTGAAAAAACCACTTTACTTGTTTACACAACAAGCGTCAATTTAGGAGACTGTTTACAAACGCGGTATAAACAGAGATCTAGTGTTTCCATATTTGGCGACAAAGAAATTAAATACTTAACAGCTGTCACTATAAATCAAAACAGCTTAAAAAAGAGCGTACAATATTCATCTAGGTGATTTGCCTGTTAATTTGCAATAAGAATTTCTTTAAACAAACTAAAACTGTTCATGTCCTGAGATAGTTCTTATATTGTCTGTTGTTGTCCCCTACATACAGAGGATAAAAATACATTTTATAAAATTAATTGAACAATAACTGATACTAGAGAGAGAGAGAGAGAGAGAGAGAGAGAGAGAGAGAGAGAGAGAGAGAGAGAGAGAGAGTGTGTGTGTGTGTGTGTGTGTGTGTGTAGCTGTTCGAAGCCGCTAAAGGAAATCATCTCTACCCTTAATATAGAAGAACAACAGACGCCACAGAAGACATTTTTTGTGGAGTTAGGAGTGGTGCCAAGGTAGGAAATTATTGAGGCATTCAAATCCAATGTTAAGGTAATTTACGACAACATTCTCTCTCTCTCTCTCTCTCTCTCTCTCTCTCCTCTCTCTCTCTCTCTCTCTCTCTCTCTCTCTCAATGGTTTTCAAATATATCTATGGACACAAAAGCACTCATTACATACAAATGCTTGTGTGTGCGAGCGCACATGTATATACTTTAAACAAACAAATACACATATATACAACCACACACACAGATATATATATATATATATATATATATATATATATATATACAAACATATGCATTATATATATATATATATATATATATATATATATATATATATATATATATATATACTTATGCTATGAGAGAGAGAGAGAGAGAGAGAGAGAGAGAGAGAGAGAGAGAGAGAGAGAGAGCCAAACATCCTCTCTCAGGTAGCGATAACAATACCACCAATGACGCCGTCTTTTCCGGTCTGTCTCGCGAACATGAGACCGTACACACACACGCACACTTACGGACGGAATACACAAAACATACTTTACATAATAACCTTATACGCCAATGTTTCTTAACTATGTGCCTCATTTCATCGCATGATTCTTATGATGATATTCAGTTCTATAACCTACGAAAATCATTATGATGTTTAAAATTAATCATATATTACATTACAGCCAGAATGTACCAACTATTCATATTCGTTTACGAATTCGTATTCATAAACTGTGTACTTCATCGCCGTATCCTGCTCATTATCCATAAATACTTCATCATATGGTACAGTTGGCTTCATTAATTCCTGCACACATACATGAGAAGCTAAGGAGACGTAAGTGTACCAACGAACACACGTTCGATCTCCAAACCTGAACGATGTTTGTTAGGGGGAGCACCTTAAACACTCAGTAATGTCAATACTGACGAGAGCAGTAAGTTAATTCTCAATCAAATGTTTCATCTCCGTAAGATGAAGATTACCTCGTCGAGGCCATCACGTTTTTTATGGTATACAAGTGTTACGTACGGAGACAGACCCCAGCGTCAGTGTTTCTGTTCTCTTTCTCTCTCGAGTATACCTACGACACGCAATGGTTGGTTAATAAACTAAGAACATAATTTGCTGCTTAGGTAACAGAGGTAAACAATATTTAGAACACCATACGTTCAGCCTCGTCCGGTCCGAAACTCGAACGCCTTTTCGTCATTGATAGATTGATTAGGAGTTTCTGGCATCTTTTGTAGTCGTAGATTGAACTGCTAACAAGAGAGAGAGAGAGAGAGAGAGAGAGAGAGAGAGAGAGAGAGAGAGAGAGGAGAGAGAGAGAGGGGGGGGGTGGAAATTGCCTAGCCCTTTCTGGTTAGAAGGCCTATTGTGACAAAGTCACAGCCTCGAACAATTGCCACTTAGGTACGCTACCGAGAGAGAGAGAGAGAGAGAGAGAGAGAGAGGAGAGAGAGAGAGAGAGAGAGAGAGAGAGAGAGAGACTTGAAAAGCGGAGAACCTCGAGGGGGCTAACACCCTAAAATGTCTCACTCGCAACTCTTCCTTGAGAGGCATACTCAACCAGTATGAAATAATTCTCAAACGTCCAAAATGGCATTAGTTCCCAGATGTGACGCCAAAGCACAATCGAGTTATCAATCGAACAATCACATCCACATGAAATGAAATCTCACACAATGATCGGTCCAGATATAAGGACATAATTGCTCATGTTCTTTAGTCACAAGAAACTTAATATCATTAGTTATAACTGCTGTTTAGGTTTTGAAGTTCACTACTACTACTAGTAATAATAATAATAATAATAATAACAACAACAACAACAACAATAATAATAATAAAAATTAATAATTTATATTTCATCAAATATGTATAAACCACAAGCGGGATATTTGTAACTTGAGTCTAACCTGACGATAAAACTGTCGGCAATACGTTCAAAAAGTTTTTTTTTAATCAATATTTACTTATTAATCGGTCCCTTCAGACTAACACACCCTATTTTTCCGACGACTATTCTCCTTAAAAGATAACCCAGAAATAATTACAAATTCCCCAACAGTTATATCTCTACCTTGACAACGATCTAACTTCTAAATCATAAGCGATGCACTTGTTAGTATTATCATCATCATAAACCAAGCAGCAACCTTGGTAGGGGATTTACAATGACATATAAGCCAATGGGTTCAAATATGGAAATCCCAGAAGAGAAAAAAAACCGGAGGAATAAAACTTAACTGTAAAGAGATGTAACCAAAAAAAATTAAATAATTAAATAAAAATAAACTATAAAACAAGACTTCTGTCTACCTGCACTGCATTTGAACTGAGTTTCAAACGATTCAGCTATTTTATTAGGATCCCTTCACATTTTGATCATAACATGGATAATACTTCTACAACGCTATGTAGTACTGAACCTTACGAAAGAAAACCCCAGTGTTAGAATTATCTACATACCTAATATTCCTAGGCGGAAGGTATGGTCTGATGAGCTCTGAATGCAAAGGATGATCAGAATTATTATGAAAGTCTTATGCAGCATGGACAATGAGCTATGGCGTCAGTGATTAATAACCAGATCAGGAATAAGGAACTTCTTACAATCTAAAGTGAACATCGTTATCTGATGATCAAACAAGATAGCGCTATGCAAAAATACTGCATGATAAAAGAATTACTACACATCGAGATGGACATGCCTGCAAAAATTTTGAGACTCAATATACCTATTTTTGTGTAATTAAAGAGGAGAAAGCTGGGATGTTTCTCAAACGTTAGTTTTAAATTACACTACAGTAAAAGTGACAGAATTCTAAATGAGCTGCTGTACATAAAATAAGAGAAATAATGTCAAAGAAAAGATCCAATTTCTTACGGCCTACCAAGAGACATACTTCAAATTTTGCAATCTTGCACCATGAACTCATTTTAGGGTAGAAGAGACTCTTAAGCTATGGTAAGCCGCTCTTCTAGGAGGACACTCCAAAATCAAACCATTGTTCTCTAGTCAAGGGTAGTGACATAGCCTCTGTACCATGGTCTTCCACTGTCGTGGGTTAGAGTTCTATTGCTTGAGGATACACTCAGGCACACTATTCTATATTATCTCTCTTCCTCTTGTTTTGTTGAAGTTTTTATAGTTTACATAGATACTATTTATTTTAATGTTGTTATTGTTTTTAAGGTATTTTATTTTTCCTTATTTCCTTTCCTCACTGGGCTATTTTCCCCGTTGGGGCCCCTACGCTTATAGCATCTTGCTTTTCCAACTAGGGTTGTAGCTTAGCAAGTAATAATAACAATACTACTACTACTACTAATAATAATTAATAAATAAATAAATAATAATAATAATAATAATAATAATAACAATAAACGTGTATAGAAATACAGGAACTACAGATCTACAGATCCAAGACGAAATAACAGAATAACATATCCTATTCCGTCTTGTACAGATCTACACTCAGGAGAAG
>NC_090754.1:38360884-38385884 GCF_036898095.1 Palaemon carinicauda | reverse complement strand
CTGAATGAAAAAGAAAGGTGGAGTAAGAGACAAATTGCTTTCATGGTACATGTGGCATTATTAAAAATAAAAGTTTAAGCAAGGTAGAGATATATACAAGTGGTAAAAGGGGTTATCAGCAGATTGATTTTTTTATTTTTTTGCTGATGCATGACTATGTGCAGGAGGGCAATCCATTTAATTGCATAAAACAGTTAGTGTTACATAATTTTTCTGCACAGGAAGCACATCCACAACTCAGCAGCTCAAATATAAATGCGGTAGTGATCATCAGAGGAAAACGGCTTAAAAAAAATAAAAAGGTAAAACTACTTAAAATGACAAATTCGGAGATAATTTGTATTTTTCCTAACCATACAAACCTTAGCTATTTACATAAGGTATTACTTTCGGCGTAGCTGAATGACGAGCCATTAGATTTTTAACGAGGGTTAACTACCCTCTCGCTAGTTAGCGAGGGGGTAAGGGAGGGGTAGCTAGCTACCCCTCCCCCCTCACACATCGGTGAACTGGTTCACTTCGCTTAGAGGTAGGACTTCACGGGGGACAGGGCTGGCGGACAAATATGTGTTTGTATGGTTAGGAAAAATACAAATTATCTCCGAATTTGTCATTTGTTCCGTAACCGAAATACAAACCACGCTATTTACATAGGGTGACTTAACCCTTAGGTAGGGTGGAAAGTCCCAGCCTTACTGGCTTTGGCTTTTGCCCGGGGACTCAGAATCCGAATGAGTAGCACTTGAGAAAAGGAGTCCCTGCACCTCGCAAATTCCTTGCAGCGCAAGGAACGTGCGGCCTACATAAGCATGTGTGTGAAGGAATGAAGTGTGACTCGTCCTAGGAAGTGACCTGAAGTCCTTTAGATGGAATTCTAGGCTAGGACGTTCCCAATACCACCTCGTCAGGGTATGGGGGACGCGACAGTATTATATTAATACTAGGAACACAAGGAAGCATGGTTTACCTGCAGTGGTTTGAGGTCAGCTATGCAGAGAACCCAGGATGCTGCTTTCCCCAAGAGAGGGGAGGATGAAGAAAAGAGTAAGAGCCAGACATACTTTTCATGCATGCAGTCTAAAACCGGATAACAATGCCCTCAACCTTCTGCTACCTGTCCATTAAGGAACCTGAGGTTAGACCAGCTGTTGTGCAGCCACCACAGGGCCGATAGAGAAAGTATCGAGACTCCTGTGGGTCACGTCCTGCAGGTCGTTTGACGCTTCCAGACCGCAGCTTGTAGAACCTGCGTCACAGAGAAGTTTCTCTTGAATGCCAGGGACGTTGCGATGCCTCTGACATCGTGTGCTCTAGGGCGATGTGACGGAGGAGGGTCTGGAATCAGGGCATGATGGATGACCCTTCGAATCCAAGCTGAGATGGTATTCTTGGTGACCCTCCTCTTTGTCCTTCCTGTGCTCACAAACAGGGCTTGCACGTGAGGACGAACTGCGGCTGTTCTTTAAAGATAACGCCTCAGACTCCTTACTGGGCATAGTAGATGGTCTGGGTCATCTGTTACAGAATAAAGACTCGAAATCCTGAAGGAGTGGAACCGTGGGTCGGGAACTCCAGGATTTTGTGTCTTACCTACAAACTCAGGGACGAACCTGAACGTTACTTCCCCCCATCCCCTTGAATGGGCGACGTCGTACGAGAGACCATGAAGTTCACTGACACGCTTGGCTGAAGCCAGGGCGAGCAGGAACACCGTCTTCCAAGTCAGGTGACGATCAGAAGTCTGGCGTAATGGTTCAAACGGGGGTCTCTTAAGAGCCCTGAGAACCCGAACCACGTTCCATGGAGGAGGTCTCACTTCCGACTGAGGGCAGGTAAGTTCGTAGCTTCGTCTGAGCAAAGAAAGTTCCTGCGAGGAAGAAATATCTATTTCTTTCAGCCTGAAGGCCAGGCTTAAGGCTGAGCGATAGCCTTTCACCGCCGAGACCGAAAGGCACATTTCCTCCCGCAAATAAACAAGAAACTCCGCTATTGCTGGAATAGTGGCATCGAGGGGAGAGATACCCCTTCCACGGCACCAACCACAGAAAACTCGCCACTTCGCCTGGTAGACCCCTGCAGATGACTCGCAGGTGTCGAGACATCCTCTCCGCAACTTGTTGCGAAAAGCCTCTCTCTGTGAGGAGATGCTGGATAGTCTCCAGGCGTGAAGTCGAAGTGATTCTACGGCTTTGTGGAAGATGTTGCAGTGTGGTTGCTTGAGTAGCTCGTGTCGTGGGGGAAGTTCTCTCAGGAGTTCCCTCAGGAGCTGCAGAAGGTCCGGGAACCACTCTGCATGATGCCATAGTGGAGCTATCAAGGTCATTGACAGGTTGACCGATAGTCTGGTCTTGTTGAGCACCCTTCTCATCAGACAGAAAGGTGGGAAGGCGTAGACGTCGATGTTGTCCCACCGTTGTTGGAAGGCATCTTGTCAGAGTGCCTTGGGGTCCGGGACTGCAGAGCAGTACAGTGGCAGCTTGAAGTTCAAGGCTGTCGCGAACAGGTCCACTATCGGGGAACCCCACAAAGTCAAGACTTTGTTGGCTACTAGAGGATCCGAAGACCACTCGGTACTCACTATCTGCCATGCTCTGCTCAGACTGTCGGCGAGCACATTCCTTTTGCCCGGAATGAAGCGGGCTGATAGTGGAATCGAGTGGACTTCGGTCCACCTCAGTATCTCTACTGCAAGATGGATTAGCTGTTGTGAAAAGGTACCTCCCTGCTTGTTGATATAAGTCACTACTGTGGAGTTGTCGCTCATCACCACCACGGAGTGACCCGCCAGGATCTGTTGGAACTGTTGAAGAGCTAGATATACGGCCTTCATTTCTAGCAGATTGATGTGGAGGTACTTTTCTGATTCTGACCATAGGCCTGAGATCCTCTGGTTCAGAACATGGGCCCCCCCACCCTTCTTTTGACGCGTCCGAGAACAGCATCAAATCCGGGGGAAGGACCAGAAGATCCACTCCCTTTCGAAAGTTTTCGTCGGTCAACTACCACTGCAGGTCTGTCCGTTCCGCAGGCCCCATAGGGACCAGAACGTCCGGGGAATTGTTGCCTTGACTCCACCGGGACTTGAGCCGCCATTGCAGGGATCTCACCTGAGGCGGCCGTTTGGAACTAGACGGGCCAAGGAAGACAGGTGACCTAGGAGACGTAACCACGACTGGGCTGGAAGCTCTTCTCGTCTGAGGAAAGGATCTGCGACCCTCCTCAGCCTTGCTATCCTGTCGTCTGATGGAAAGGCTTTGTGGAGATTGGTGTCCAATATCGTGTCTAGATATACCAGTCGTTGAGATGGAAGCAGAGAAGACTTCTCGAGATTTACCATGATCCTTAGATCTTGGCAAAATCCCAAAAGCTTGTCTCGGTGTCGAAGAAGGGTCAACTCCGGGTCTGCCAGGATCAGCCAGTCGTCCAGATAGCGAAGGAGACGGATGCCGATCCTGTGTGCCCACGAAGATATCAGGGTGAACACTCTGGTGAACACCTGTGGTGCTGTGGAGAGACCGAAAACAGCACCTTAAACTGGTAGGTCTTGTTGTCCAGGCTGAATCTCAAGTACTTCCTGGAAGACGGATGGATTGGGATCTGGAAGTACGCGTCCTTTAGATCCAGTGTGCACATGAAGTCTTGCGGTCTCACTGCAAGTCTGACCGTGTCTGCTGTCTCCATGCTGAACGAAGTTTGTTTGACAAACTTGTTCAGGGCTGAGAGGTCGATGACGGGTCTCCAGCCTCTAGACGCCTTCTTTACAAGAAAGAGTCGACTGAAGAAGCCTGGGGAGCCGTCGACGACCTCCTGGAGAGCATCCTTCTTGAGCATGGTCTCGACTTCTGCCCGAAGGGCTAGCCCCTTTGCCGATCCCATGGCATAGGAGCTCAACGACACTGGATTCGCTGTCAGGGGAGGAAGAGATGTTATGAACGGGACGCGATATCCTTGGCTGATCACAGAGATTGTCCAGAAATCGGGCCCGAGTTGTTGCCACCTGAACGCGCAACTTTGCAGGCACCCCCCCACTGGTGGACATGCAGGGGGATTGCCAATCCTAGCGTTTGCGGCCTCGGCCGCTCCCTCTAGGATTCCTGCCTCCCCTGGAGGACTTTCCGCCCTTCTTGTCTTTGACAGGAAAGGGTTGCTGTTTGGACACCTTTGCCTTTGCTGCCGGAGCCGGTTTCAATGTCCTAGACTGACGAGGCTGTTGTTGTTGAGGTGCTGGAGGCTTGTAGGGTCTGGATGTAAGTAAGAGCCCTTTGGAGGAGAGAATTGTGATTCGATTTCCTCCACCTCTCAGCTGTCCGTTCCACATCCTTGGGCTCAAACAGGCTCCTTCCAAGAATGGAAGAGTGTCTGAGCTTGCAGACATCCACGGCTGGGACCTTCGAGTGGAACCTCTTGGTCACCGCATCACGACGCTTCAGGATCGAGTTTGCCCACAAGTTCGAAACTTGGTGAACCAGAAACTCGATGGTGCGTGTGCCCGAGAGGAGGAAAGTCTCCATGGCCTTCCTGGTGCTCTCCTTGGACAAGTCCTCGGATCGCAAAAGGATGCCCAGAGACCCCAGCCAGACATCCAGCCACAAAGTGACCTGCATGGCACACTTTGCAACTTTCTCCAGGCTCAAGATCTCTGTAGCCGAGAATGTCACTTGCCGGGCGGAGAGTTTCTCAAGAGAAATTCCCCTGGCAAGCTCTTCCACAGACTGATGGAGAGGAAGAGCTAAACAAGACTCCCCCATGATCTCAAAGTACCTCCTCTGTTGTACACGAGGAGGTGGGAGGAGTTTGTTACCGGCAGAGGAAAGGCTGGAGGAGGCGAGTTCGGAAGCTGGCGCTCAACCTTGTCTCTGGCGCTCTTTACCCCCGGGGACCAGGGCAGAGCCACGCTGGCCTTCGAGGGTTTTTGAGTGCCGTAGACTTGGTCCAGGACCGTATCTTTGCCTTCGCGAGGGGCGGTCTCCGGGTCCTTGAACCTGTTGAGTTGCCTCATCAGATTCAGGACCTGCCAGAAGGCATGCTCCGACTCATGCTGCTCTCCTCCTGGTGGACTGGCAGCAAAGTCTCCTGTCCCCAACTGCTCTACTTGGGGGGACACGTGGACGTTCTCCTGGGGTCTTCCTGGCTCTGGTCGAATCCAGGAAGAAGACTTTGGGACGGTCTTCGAGTCCTTGGGCTCCCTCCTACGAGGGATACAGGACTCTGGTAAAGAAGTCTGAGGGCTCCTCTCTGCCCCCACACGGGACAATTCTCCTACTCAAGGTGGGGTTCCTCCCGTTGGTGCCGTGGGAGAATGTCTCACCTCGCTGGATTCTCCTGGGGACGGAAAGGCTTCGTCCACAGGAGAAGGAGAAAACGTCTGAGAGGGGGAAGGGGCCTTCCTGACGGACTTCTTAGGAGCCAGTTTAACCCTAGGAGAAGTCACCACGAAGTCTACTCCTCTCTTCCTCTTCAGCGGAGACGAGGCTGCCGTTGGTTTGAGGCCCAGATCAGCGAGGGCCGGCTTAACAGCCTGGACGACCGCTCTGATCAGGGACCCGAACCAAGGCTGACGGCTGACAGACGCAGTGTCAGCGACTCCCGCTGGAGGGAAGGGGATCGGGCGATCCTTTGGAGTAGACACCACAGGGTCTGCCTGAAAAGAAGAAGATGAAGAGTGTTGCCTACACCTCTCTGAAGAATTTTCCTCCTCCTGCAAGTGCGCTGTTCTGAGCTTACGGGGGCGAGATCGTGAAGACGATGATCTGGAAGTACGCGCTCCTTTAGACTCGCAAGGTTGCCCGTGCTGCGAAACCCAGCAGGAATCGGGCTGGCGCTTGCACGATGGTAAAATCGCAGGTTCGCGCGTGGGCGAACGTTGGCGCACATGAAAGCGCGGGTGCGCGTGGGCGCACAGGTGAGGGTGCGCGCGGTTTTAAGGGCGAGCGCAGGCGGCCGGGAGAACGACGGAGCGCAGGAGAGCGATGGCGCGTAGGGCGAGAAGGTGACCGACTGAGCACAGGAGAGATAGCGCGTGGGAGACCTTCGGCGATCAGAAGTGTGGGCGCGTTGGAGAGCGCTTACGCGCGGGCGAAAGATCGTGCGGTCAGGAGAAAACAGCTGGGGCGTAGGACCAGAAGGAGTAGTAGCGCGCACAGGAGACTTCTCGTGGGCGCGCACAGGAGACTTCTCGTGGGCGCGCGGGCACGCAGTGTCTTGTTCCAATCTAGAAGTGCGCACAGGTGAGTGCGAGTGATGGCGCACAGGCGATGGATGGCGCGTGGGCGAGATCTGAGGGCGCGCCGGTGATCGTAGGCAAGGAAGCGAAGGAAGAATCTCCTTGCCTGCGCCCAGATCCGGAGATCGTGGGCGCGCGGGCGAACGTGGGCGCGCATCAGGAACAGGGTGCGCAGATGTGCGCTGGCGAGTAGGCGATCGTGGGCGCGCAGATGTACGAGGAGATCATGGGTGCGCAGGTAAAACCTGGCACTTAAGGGACTTACTCACATTGTGAGATAAGCCCTTTTGCCCCGAAGGGACCAGTGCCCGTTGGATAACGGGGTGCGTTGGCGTCCACTGCGCATCTGCGTCCAGGAACAGAGAAAGAAAACTCCCAAGTGTGGCAGGCATAGGAGATCGCGAACGATCTGCTGAGAGGTCTAGGGATACAGCTGCAACGGTCTGCTCACGTCGAGGTGGATCCCCTGTGGGGGATGTCGAAGGCGATGAACCGAAGAGGCGCCTCCTAACTCCCTTGTAGGGAGAAGGAAGGCCTCTACGGCGAAGAGGAGGGCGAGCCTTACGGCGAAGACAACCTCGAGGGGCAGCAACACCATCGTTGGTCCTCCGAAGAGGAGTCTCTGTCAGTGAACTCCTCTGAGGGGGAGAATTGCCTGCAGGAGAGACCGTTGGACTCAGTTCCTCCTTCGAAGGATGTTCGAAGGGGGGGAACTGAGCCTTCAGCAACATCCGCAACAACAGCAGGGGTTTGACCCGACCTGTCGGAAGCTTCTGCCACAACAACGTCGACAATAAACAGAGGATCTACCTCTGCTATTACCGGCGATTGCTTGACAGCTGCACTCAACTGGATCAGGTCAAACAGGGCTTCCCTGGAGGGCGAGCCCTTAAGCCCCAAGGAAGCCCAAAGCTGCAAAAGATCATCATTAGCAACAGAGTTATCAATATCCTCCCCCGGAGGAGGAGGAGGAGGAGCTGCCTCGCTATGGGAGGCAACTCCCTCTCCCGAACCCCGAGGTTGGTCAACAAAAGAAAGGCCTACGCTACCACTCGCCGGCCTCTCACGAGAGACCGATCGAGTGGGAGATTCGGAGGAGATTCGGGCAACGGAAGAAGAGTATTTTTAACCTTCCTTCTTGAAGGAAGCCCTTGAAGGAGAAAGGTCACGCCTAGACTTCTTCTTACGTCGCCGGGAAAACCTCTCCCACTGGGAGGTAGACCACTCCCTACACTCACTACAAGTTTTATCCCTATCACACCGTTGACCTCTGCAGTACGGACACAAGGTGTGAGGGTCCGTCTCGACCGCCGACATGAACGTCCCACAAGGGCGGTCGGGAAAGCCAGGGCACTTCCGCATGATAAAGATAGAGAGGCCAACTTCCAAACACACGAGCTGCAAGAAAAAGCAAAAAAAGATTAAGGCTGTCGAAAAAGCGAGGGTGAGACAGACACGTCTGATCATCACCCGAGCCAAAATGAAGTGAATCAGTTCACCGGTGTGTGAGGGGGGAGGGGTAGTTAGCTACCCCTCCCCTACCCCCTCGCTAACTAGCGAGAGGGTAGTTAACCCTCGTTAAAAATCTAATGGCTCGTCATTCAGCTACGCCGAAAGTAATACCCTATGTAAATAGCGTGGTTTGTATTTCGGTTACGGAACAATGAAGTGTTTGTGGAATATATGTGGTGTAAATGATTTAACAGGGTGGTATAGCATAAGTGAAAAAAAGGTTAGTGCACTGTACTGTACATATGAAACAATGGATCAGAGTTTTTCAAGAGGGTTCGGTCATATGGAAAGAACAGTTAACAATAGATTACACTGGTGCAAAGGGTATGCAACCCAAAACTGCTAGGCACAGGGGAGGAAAGCCCATAGAAAGAGTAGGACAGACATACTTGAAAGGAAAGTCATTTATAGCCAGGAAGTGCAGATGTGTGATTAAATTTGGAGTTAATTATGACGTGTATGGGGGCTTGTAAGTTATAATATCCACAAATTCTTTTTATCAAAATTGGAGCCAATTTGAAGATAGTTGAGACTTGACACCCAAATAGCAAACAAAATTTGAAAACCAATACAATAACAGCAAGCAAACATGGGAGAAAACTGTATAAATCAATGTGACCTTGAACTTGATCAAATGACCCAAAGGTCAAGATGAAAAGTCTAACTTGTGGGTGAAACATATCAAATTTGGAAAAATTATCAGCAAGGAAGGCAAAGATAGAGAATAATACAAAGAAATGAATGATATTGAACTTAATCTGGATTCAAAATTACTTGACCTAACATGGAAACAGCTTACGTATGACAAATTTGGAAGTAATTGGGAATTTTCCTAACGATAAAAACCTTGAGCTCTTTAAATGGAATATACTTTCGGTAAAGCTGGAAACTAGCCATAATAATTTTGGCGAGGAATAACTACTCAACGCTAGTTAACGAGGGGAGGGTAGGGGGCAGTACGGCAACTGCGCTCACACAAATACCTTTCCTATACAGCCACCTTTGATTGCAGGCAGGACTTGCAGGGGAATAGGTGATAGCCAGACAAATCTGTATCAGAGCTCAAGGTCCACATCATTAAGAAAAATAAAAACTACTTCGAAATTTGTCATTTATTCTGACACTCTATACAAAACTATTTTCATAGGGAAAGACTCCCTTAGGTGGATGAAGTCCTAAGCAGCTGCATGGTTACTGACCTGTGTAGTGCCTCTGTGCTTCGCACAAGGTTTATAGAGGAACACCCTGACACCTCGCTAAACTTTTGTGTGATGCGCGAGATAGCGGCCTGAGCAATCAAGTGTGGATATGTGATAACTAAGCAATGTGACTTGTCCAGGTAAGAATTCTTGGAGTAGGAGAGCTCCACAGATTTAAACTTTGGACATTGTCTGATTCCGACCTCACTATGGGGATGTAATAAATACACTGTATATAAACATATATCAGGTTACATAAGGGGAATGGTTCATACCTGCAGACAGGAGGCCAGCTTGCAGTGTGCCGACAGTGCTGTACCCCAAGAGAGGCGAAGATGAAGGAAAGCACCCAGCCACTATTGTCATTCATCCCAGACTAACCACGGGTATTGTCTTCCCTCAATAGCCTGCTACTTGTTTAACAAGAGAGCTTGAGGTATTTAGACCATATGTTGTGCAGCCACCAAAGGACCAATGGAGAAGGTCTCCAGGTTTCCGTGGGTTATGTCTTGCAGGTAGTGGACTGTGAAGGTCATATGACGCTTCCACACACCCGCTTGAAGTACAGTACCTGCACCACAGAGTAGTTCTTTTATATGCAAGGGACATTCTACTGCACCTAGCATTATGAGATCTGGGTCTACACCCTTGACATCTATGAGATCGTATTCCTCGTGACTCTCCTTTTGACCCTGCCCTTGCTAACAAACATTTTGTTAACATATGAGAGAGCTTGTGTGGTTTGTTTGAGGTAAGACCTCAAAGCTCTCCTAAGGCATAGTAATCATTGATCTGGATAATCAGATACAGAACGAAGATTCTCCACCCTGAAGGGCCCACATCTTGGAACCGTCATAGCAGCATTTTGAGTCTTAGCAACGAACCCACGGACAAAACCTAGTGTTACCTCTCCCCATCACCTAAAATGTACGTTGTAAGAAAAACCATGCAACTTGCTAATCCTCTTTATTGAGGCAAGAGTGACAAGGAAGACTGTATTAAGTGTCAAGCCCTGGTCTGATGACTGACGCAGCAGTTCAAAAAGTTCTTTCAGAGATCGTATTAAGTGGACTACATTCCAAGGAGGTGGTCTGATTTCTAGCTGAGGACAGGTACGCTTGAAACTTCGTATGAGGGGAGAGAATTCCATCGAAGAGGAAAAGTCAAACTCCTTTTGGTTTGAAGGTGAGGCTTAAAGCCGAGCGACATTCTGTCTCAGTCGAGAATGAGCAGGACTTTACTCCCTGAAGTACAGCAAGCTTTGCTGTCAAGGGAAGAGAGATATCTTACGGCGGAAACTCTTTCCACAACCTCAACCTTAGTGAAGAAACCCTTTACGTAAATAAGTGCAAAAAGCCTCTCCAAGGGAGGCCCTCCAGGTGAAAGGTCGTATGGACACGACTGATCGTGGTAAATCCCTGGGTAAGGGGGTATGAGTAGCCCTGGAAAGGAGTGAGCACTTCTCTCGATATCTCCGCTGACAGGAATAGACCTGTCACTGCAGCACAATCACAGTCAACAATCACTCTGTCAATGCCCTTTATGAAGGAGTGTCCTCCTCAGTCAGAAAGGAAAGGCGCACATAACCATTCTCCTGACATCGGAGGACCTCTAATAGGTGTGCCTGGTTACCCCGTACTGATTAACAGTAATTTAAAAAAAAAACTTCCAGACATGAGACATTGTGATCTAACATCTTGTCCGCAAATCCCGCCAGGGGCAAAGAATTAGATGGCTAACTGAAGGAGAGAAAAATCCCTCGAAGCCCCCTATCTGAGTTGGCCTTGTCAGAATGGTCCAATTATCTCTAGTGGATAAATAGCATTCAAGTGAAAAACCCTAGTTGATTGCTGTCAAGCACTCTCGGTTGCAAGCAACTACTTCTGAAGAACAAGATTGAGATGTATCTTCAGTCATATTTGTCAGCAAAGTAGTTGTATGCCTAAGTCTGGTTATGGACTAGTAATAGACAAAATTTTCCGATATATACGGAAAGTTTCCTCCAATCTTACGGCAGGAATACCCTGCGACAGGTACTGCAGGGCAGAACGAAGATCCTGGTGTGGCCGAATACTCGATTGGAAAATATCGATAAATGTTCGCATACAAAACCTCTTACACCCTGAGGGCAGGTATCTCTTATGCCAGGAATGAAGGAGGCCCCCTCTTGAGGCCAGACTAACTATGTCAAAGCAAGAGCCATTTCTACTCCTCACGAACGAGTATCATGAACACATTTTCATGTTGTGAGCACCCCTAAAGTAGCTCATGAAGTTACTTGTGGGAACACCGTGTGCACGACGCAGAATAACATCATTGCTAAAAAAAAAAAAAGATCATTGATTAACCCCATAATTTGGAACATATTCGTGGGCGTGCGTACGCCTACGAGGAGCACATGCAGCTAGCAAAGCAATCACAGTTCAGACCTTTGTCGGTAGTAGGCAGTTACCTGTCTGCCTCATGGGTGGGACAAGTGTACCTGCAGGCAAGCGAATATTTGTTTGCTATCGTTTGTAAACGTATGCATGAACTGATTCCATCCCATCAGGAGTAGAGGCTTCAGGGAATAACCACGAAGGGTTATGTCTCAAGACCATTGTGCCTCGAGGGCATGACGGGATGAGGCAGAGGTCGTAAGGGATCGGAAGCCAGCACCATGTGAGAGTTCCAAAGAGTTCTCTATTCAGTAGGTAGTCGGAGATTATGTTCACGAGACATCGTCTCACAAGACTCTGTGTTCTCCAAACCACGGTTGGAACTGGCAGACGCAAGCAGTCGGAAAGCACTCATATCTGCAGCAACAAACCTGCAAGAGTATGTCTAACGAAACTCTTTGTGCTCTGGGGCCAAATGGTATAATGTGGCGGCTGCAAGCATTCGACAGGCATTCCCCTCTACGGCAAAAACCCCAGGGGATTTTATTGCCACAGGTACACACCTCCTTGCATTCGTAATGGTAATACCACAATGAGTAATATTATCTCGTGCTAGAACCTTACTAAGGGGGTATTGGCGAGCAACTGTAGTTGTGCAGACCTCGTCAGTGAGAGAAGCTCGAACAAGAGCATTGCTAATGTTTAGTGTCTGGGTGGGCTCTCTCTTTCAAGGAAAAAGGGTAGAAGTGTTGCCATCGCTCAGTGTTTGAGCACACTCTTGTCTACCAGGGACACTCAACAGCAAGTGTTCGTCCATTCATGCATAAGACGAACACTCCTCATGCTTTCCAAAGTAGGTCCGTCGAGTAATCTAATATGCTCCTGCATTAAGTAGCATGAACAAGACTGGAAAAAGGTTTTTCTGTGTGCTAACATACAGCAGGAAAACCAAGCTTTCCTTCGTAAGAGTACTCTGCAAGCTGGCTAGTAGGTCTTGCAAACTCGGCATGGGTACTGAGGAGAGCAACCTGCAGACGTTTATCTGGCAAAGGAGCTCACCAACCCCCCTCCTTTAGTGGATGGGTGCGAAACACTGCACGTGACTTCTCTGCAAAACTAAGGTCTTTAAGAAGTACTCCATGAGCTTTGTTGTGACCCAGGGCACGATTTAGGTAATACTGTACCCCAAAGGGTTACAGCCTATGAGTAATTTCTCCCTCGTAAGAGGTAGAAACCATGCGGCACAGGGCCTGACCTAACAAAGCTCCAAGAACTTTGTTGTACTCAATGGCACGATGTCGGTAATAACCCCTAAGAGTTAAAACCTACGAGACTTGTCGATGGGAGAGGCAGCGACTGCATGCGGTCGCCAAGCATACCATCTGCGGCAAAGAACCCAAAGGGAAAACGCTAACGAGACTTGTTTTGTACCCTGAGAGTACTGAGGCGATGAGCAGGATCTACAGGCAGTCACCTAACTCCCTCGACTGCAAGCTCCGAAGAGCAAGAGCGGGGCATGGAATCCAATTCCTGCCGGAGGAATCCCCCTCCTTGGGAAACCACTAGTGAAATCAGTCTCTCCCTCTGGTGGGAAAGGTGACCAACACCTATTTTGCCGCTGTAGACAACTCTCCCTGCAAGCGGGAAGTTTGCTAGACAGTGGCTGGTGGAGACTAACTCTACCTTGGAAGGGGAAGTTGTCCAACACCTGGAGACAGACCGCCGGGAAGCGCTTTCTGCTTCCCGTTAACACGCTGAGCTCAAGTTGAAGGTCAACATTGAGCTGCATGCGAAAAGTAGTCAAAGACAGTTTCTGGGTTACCCTCGTACTCCAGCATTAGAAAGAGAGAGAAGAGAGAAAACTCAGACTGGTACTTCCAAGGAGCAGTGGTTGAAACTGCTTTCATTAAAGTGGCTTCTGGGTCACCCTCATACTCCAGTATTAGGAGGAACGATGGAGAAAACACTGACTGGTAACTCCGAGGAGTACCGGTTGCAACTACACCCGTTCATACGCCGAAGTTGTAGGAACAAAGCAACACAAAGAGAGCTACAGCTAAGGGCATGAGAAAGGATAACTGTGGTTAATCCTTATGGAGGCACAAATGCACTCCCTCTGTGCCCTTAACTGTAGTACTCTCGAAAAACCATTCCTTAGCGGGGAGACTCGAAACCACCAAGGAAGGCAGCGCAACAGGCGACAAGAAATTCCCCCAGTGGTGGACGCCGCTGCTTCGCTACGGAAAGTGACGGTGTCCTCACCTAAGTGTTATACGGGGGGTCACGAAAGCTCTATCGGAACTTACATCTAGAGCAGCCTTCACTCTTACTCAACTGTACTCCAGAAGAAAATAAGCGAGCAGAATCAGAGTAGAGGGATCAGACCGACAGAGAAGAAAGTCAGGGTTTCTTCGCCTTTGATGAAGACCCCGAAGGGGAAGAATCCCTTTTAGATTTCCTCTTCTGCTGCCTACCAAATCTCACCCACTGAGAGGATGGTCACTCCCGACACTTGATATATGGAGAGGTCTGCGAGCCAGAGAGACTCTGCATGAACGACAAAAGAAATGGGGAAGTCTCAGAAGCTGAAAGAAGGTGCTGCATTGACAACCTTCATGGCTGGGAAAACCCGCAAGACGGGAACCCCAAAACCTAAGGACTACTGAACGAGAAAAGTCAAAGCCAGTTTGTTAACAGGGGAGAGGAATAGAACATCTGCATTACCCCGATCTAAAAGAAAAAGGGGCGGTATAGCACAGGTGTGTGTGAGTAGGGTAACCGGTAATATCCCCTACACACCCTCCTAACTAGCGGAAGGTAGTTATACCTCGCTAAAAGTCTTATGGCTAGTTTCCAGTTTTGCCAAAAGTATATTCCCTATATCTAGCAAAATGGTTTGTATAGTGTTGGAACAAAATTTAGGCATAACACCTGTACAGCACCACAAACCGAGGCAAAGTTATTGAATAAAAATATCAAACTTGTTCATGTAGAAGAAGTGATTAATTTATGACCCACATTCCTAAAAATCATGGAAGAATAAAATGCCTAAGTATATACAAGTACTGTAACTAGCCTTCAAAGACCCATTAACCAGTTATATTAGCTTTCCAAAGAAAATAACTGACTAATGTCAACATTATTATAGTCAGGTTTGGGTATGACATTCAGTGTTGCTAAAATCAGCATTACTTCACTGGCATCTTACTCATATTGTACAGTAATCCATTTGGTAACACATTCTTTGCCAATATACTTTTCAACAAAAATCTACAATATTTTACCCTATTAATTGATGGAGAGAAAAAGTATTTATTTAATGACCCTGAAGCTATTCAAGCTCTTCATTCAACTCGCTTTGTATCCCACTGAAAGCGTTTCAATGTCCCCTTCTGTACTCCATTTGCATTGCAACTGTACCTCACTATAAAGATTTCTAACTAAAATGTTTTTGCAACTGTGACAGCCTATTCCTTGCCATTCATTTTTATCCTACTGTCTCCTTGCGTAGATTCAGAGGACTAGTTCATGAATAATTTGTTAAAATCTGAGCGGGACACTATATGGGTAGAGATCAAAACAAAACCAATAAAAAACCAAATTACAAAAAGCAATGAAGTTGGGTAAAAAGTTATGCAGCTAAAATGTTTAGAGAAGTAATTCCTATTGTCACTTTTGAAGCTTTTATGTATGCATTCATTCCACTTACCAGTTTAAAAATTAACAGTTAAATTTTGCAATGTATATTTTAAACATTTTGATCATAACTAAACTTTGTTAGCTTAGTGACATCATGACTTTTTTTAAACAAAGTATACTAGCAAAGGTGGTAGCAGGGTTTACCAGCAAGCTTTATAAACTCCATTTACTTCCAAGTCTTTGTTTCACTAAAGCAATTTTTATTGCATATTCCATAAGTAAAACATAAATACGCTGCATTCTATATAAATATGACAAATTCTGAGGCAATTTGTATTTTTTTCTTAACGATACAAACCTTAACTATTTTAGGGGTATTATTTTCGGCGAAGCTGAAAAGACGAGCTATTAGAATCTAGCAAGGGTTAACTACCCATCCTGCAAGTTAGCGGAGGGTAGCGGGTATCTAGACACCCCTCTCACCCACACCCCTGTGATTGTGCTTCACTTTGCTTGGAGGTAGGACTTCGATGAGGGACAGGGATGGCGGGCAAGTAGGTATAAATAGCTAAGGTTTGTATCGTTAGGAAAAATACAAATTACCTCCGAATTTGTCATTGTTCCGTAACTGGAATACAAACCAACACTATTTATAGGGGTGAATCACCCATTAGGAGGGTGGCTGTCCCTGCCAATCTGGCTATTGTGTATTGTGTAAGATAGTGCACAAATCAGGAGACCCTAACACCTTGCAAAACCTGCTAAGCATGGTCTGAGGCCTATAAAAGCTGTGTGTTGAGAAACTAGCAATGTGACTGTCAAGGTAAAGGTTATTCTGAGTCTTGCAGGAAATAACCGAGGAGACCGAGACATTCCTAATACCACCTCTCCAGGGTATGGGGACGCAACAGTATTGGGACAATATTAGGTTACACAAGGGAGCAATGGTTTACCTGCAGAGGTTTGAGGTCAGCTTGTGTAGATGACCCAAGATGTTGATTTCCCCAAGAGAGGGGAGGATGGAGAAAGGAAAAGAGCCAGACCTTCCTTTTCATTCACTCGGACTAAAACAGGGTAACCAATGTCCTCTACCTTCTGCTACTTGTCCAATAAGGAACTTGAGGTCCTAAAACAGCTGTTGTGCAGCCACCACAGGACCAATAGAAAATGTATCGAGTTCCCGAGTGACACGCCTTGTGCGTACTGGACAGTGAATGTACTTTGGCGTCTCCACACGCCCAATGCAATACCTACGTCAGAGAGTACAGTAGTTCTTAAAGGCCAGAGACGTAGCTACGCCCCTGACATCATGGGCTTTGGGACGACATGTTGAAGGAGGATCGGGGTTCAGAGCAAGGTCAACGACACTGCGAATCCATGTGGAGATTGTGTTTTCCGTGATCCTCCTCTTGTTTCAGCCCGTGTTGACGATCAGTGAGGGCGCTCTGCGCCGAGATGCTACTGATCTCGAGGTAGCGCCTCAAACATCTTACTGGGCATAGTAACAGATAATTCGGTTGACAGTTACACAGCGGAGACTTGTTATCCGGAAGGAGCCGAATGTGGGATCTGAAACCTTAGATACCGAGTCTTGGAAACAAGCTCAGGGATGAGGCTGAAGCTTACCTCTACCCATCCCCTTGAATAGGCGACGTTAAACGAAAGACCATGAACTTCACTAACTTGTTTGGCTGAGGCCAAGGCAAGCAGGAACACTGACTTCCAGGTTAGAGGGCTAACTGTTGCCTGTCGTAATGATTTGTACGGGGATCCTTCTAGGGACCAAAACACTCAAACCACGTGCCATGGGGGAGGTCTCACTTCTGACTGAAGACAGGTAATTTCATAACTTCGTATGAGGATAGAAGTTCTAAAGATGGAAATGCCCATTTCTTTCAGATTAAAAGCAAGACTCAAGGTTGAGTGATAGCCATTAAGCCTGAAACTGAAAGATGCATTTCCTCCCTCAATACACGAGAAATTCCGCTATTGCTGGAATAGTGGTATTGAATGGATTGAGACCCCTTCCGCAGCACCAACCACAGAAGACGATCTGAAGCTGATGACTTTTGCAGCTATCCAGACATTCCCTTCACGATTTGTTGCGAAAAAACTCTCTTGAGAAAGATGATGCTGGATAGTCTCCAGGCGTGAAGGCGCAGCAACCCTACTGCCTTGTGGAAATGTTGACATGTAGTTGTCTGAGTAGATTGTGTTGTTGAGGAAGTTCTCTTAGGGGCTCCAGTAGGAGTAGAAGAAGGTCCAGGAACCATCCCGAGTGATGAAATAGCGGAGCTATGAGGGTCATTGAAAGATTGACCAATGTTCTGGTCCTGTTGAGTACTCTTCTCATCAGACAAAACAGTGGGAATGTGTATACGTCTATGTTGTCCCACTGTTGCTGGAATGCATCTTGTCAGAGCCCTGGGATCTGGGACTGGGCACCAGTCCAACGGGAGCCTGAAGTTCACGGGCGTTACGAACAAGTCCACAGTCGGTGAACCCCACAAAGTCCGGACTTTGTTGGCTATTAGATGATCCAAAGACCATTCGCTACCCACTATCTGTAATGCTCTGCTCAGATTGTCGGCAAGCAGACTCTTGCCTGGAATGAAGTGAGTTGATAGTGAGATCGAGTGGACTTCTGCCCATTTCAGTACAGTATTTCTACTGCTAGATGGGATAAGGGCAGCAAAAAAAGTACCTCCTTGCTCCTTGATTTAAGCCACTACCATGGTGTTGTCGCTCATCACCACCACTGAGTGAGCCGCCAGGAACTGGTGGGATTCCTGAAGGACCAGAAAAACCGGCCCTTATCTCTAGTAGAGTTATGTGAAGGTAATATTCGGACTCTGACTAAATGTATGAGGCCGTGTGGTGCAGCCCATGGGACAACCCCCCTTCTTTTGATGCGTCCGAGAACAGCATCAAATCAGGAGGACGGAGGAGAAAATCGACATCCTTCAGCAGATTCTCGTCTGCCAGCCACCATTCGAGATCCGTCTTTTATCCTGATCCCATGGGAATCAGTGTCTGGGGAATCAAAGGCCTGATTCCAATTGGACTTCAGATGATACTGGAGAGATAGAATCTTGAGGCGACCGCTGGGAATTAGACGGGGCAAGGATGATAGATATCTGAGGAGACATCGCCCCTTCTGGGCAGGGAATTCTTCTCGCTTGAGGAAAGGCCTTGCGACTTACCTCAGCCTTACTAACCTGTAATCTGATGGGCAGGCTTGTGTTGTTTGGTGTCTAATACCATGCCCAGGTATACCAGTCTTTGAGTGGGAAGCAGGGAAGACTTCTCGAGATTACCATTATCCTCAGATCTTGGCAAAGTCTCAGAAGCTTGTCTAGGTGCTGAAGAAAGGTTGTCACCGAGTCTGCTAAGATTAGCCAGTCGTCCAAGTAACGAAGGAGACAGATGCCGAACCTGTAAACCCAAGATAATACCAGGCAAACACTCTTGTAAAGACCTGAGGTGCTGTGAAAAGGCTGAAACACAGTACCTTGAACTGCTATGTCTTGTTGTCAATGTTAAATCTAAGATACTTCCTTGAAGACGGTGGGATTGGGATCTGGAAGTATGCGTCCTTTAGATCCAATGTACCCATAAAGTCCTGTGGTCTTATCGCTAGACTGAGCGTGCCTGCCGTCTCCAAACTGAACAAAGTCTGTTCGACAAACTTGTTCAGAGCTGAGAGATCAGTGACTGGTCTCCAGCCTTGAGACGCCTTTTTCACAAGAAAGAGTCGACTGAAGCAGCTTGGAGAACCGTCGAGGACCTCCGGGAGAGAACCCTTCACAAAAATGATCTGGACTTCAACCCAAAGGGAATTCCCCTTTGCTAATCCCAACCCAAAGGAGCTCACAAGCACTGGATTCTTGGTCAGTGGAGGGAGAGATGAAATGAACGGGACGAGATACCCTGAACGAATCACGGAGATCGTCCAAGGTTCGGACCCGAGCTGCATCCACTTGGTCCAGCAGCTCTGTAGGTATCCCCCTACTGGTGGACAAGCAGGGAGATGACCTCTCCTAGCATTTGGACTTGTTACCTTTCCCGTCCTTGACAGGAAAGGGCTTCTAGGACATCTTCGTTTTTGAAACCGCTGCCGTTTTAAAAGTTGATGGTTTCGTAAGGCTGGTCTTAGGAAGGGCTGGAGATCTGTAGGACTGAGCTGCTAAGGCCATAAGAAGGAGGGAATCCGTGTTGGACTTCCTCCACCTCTCCGCAGCCTGCTTGACGTCCCTTGGCTCGAAGAGGAGGAACCTCTCCATGGAGGAGTTTCGGAGCCGAGCAATCTCAGCGTTAGGGACCTGCTGGTGAAATCTCTCGGCCACCGCATCCCTTCGGGCAAAACCCTGGTGTGACGGAGAACGTTGAGACGAGCTCGGAGACGGAGGCGAAGGTCGGTAACCAGAGGAGACATGATGGACAGTTCCTCCAAAGAAGAAGACTGAGGAGGCGAAAAGGTGAAAGGACTCTTGCCGCCAACCGACGATGTACGAGCGTGGAATCAGAAGGCTGATCAACAGCAGGCCTTCGAAGAGGAGACCCTATGCGAGTCCCTTTACTGGAAAGGGAAACACTTGTCGGAGAGACGTACCTCAGACTTTGCTCTCCCCCCTGAAGGATGTTCATCAGGGGGAAGGAGCACAGACCTTGGCAGCGGAAGATGGAGAAGACGACAGTCGCAGGAGCAGCTGGCAGGGAAGCAGACGAGCTCTTCGAAACAACAACGTCGACAACATACAAGGGTTGATGTCCAATGCTGACGCTAATATGAGTAGATGAGCGATACCGAGAAAAACGCGGGGTCCATCGCTACTGCTGTGCGAGAGGTAGGGCGGTGAATTGACAACTATCGAGGAGGCGTTCATTAATTGCTGGACGTTTCAGATTAGTGTTAGCCCACAGGGTCATTACCTTGTGGGCCAGAAAGCCAATGGAGTGGGTGCCAGAGAAAAGGAAGGTCGCCAAAGCCTTCCTGGTATGACGGCAAACGATCTTTAATCCACCCTACCTTCCTAGAGGACAAAACCACCGCCTTTGGTGGCTGCAGTCAGTGATCCTCTTTGCACGAGGAAATGACGGCCGCTGGCGCATATGAGAGAGTCTGAAAATCTCCTGCTCAAGAAGCAATGCCAACGTGAAGACCGATGACCCAATGATCGATAAGAGGAAGAGTGTCTCCGCGTAGACGAGCGATAATGCAGGATCAATCGTTACCGTTGCACGAGAGGCAGGTTGGTGTGTCAACGATTCTCGAGTAGGCGACCCACATGTAGCCGAGCATGAAGGCTGAAATAGATGATTCCTGTTGAAGTGAATCACTAACAGGTGGGCGAACGCATTCCGAAAGGAAGCGACACGATGGTTTAGGAACGCTCTAAGCTACCGCTGAATTCTGGTTCGTCAAGTGACAGATGAGCGATTCCCGAGATGGTGAAGGCCTAAGCGACGTGTATGGTTACTGAAGCAAACACTGTTGGTAAGACGAACGCTGACAAGCGATTTCCAAGGTGGTGGAAGAGCAGGCAATTCTTGCGTTTTCGGCGATTCTTGCCGAAAAGTTGAATGCGTAAGCGATTCATGTGTAACCGAACGCTTAGGTGATACACAAGTGGTCGATCACTGACGATGGTCAGGCGATCTACGAGCTAATTGAAGCGTCGGCGATTCACGTGTACAGTAACCGAACGCTTAGGTGGTACACAAAATGACAATCTCCGACAATGGTCAGGTGATTCAAAAGATGATGGAAGCGTCGGTGATTCACGCTCTGCTGGATGATGCTGAGACTGTCGAGCAGGTGAGCGTTGTGAAGGCTGAGCAATTCACGCCCTGGAGGGTAACTGTGTTCTGAAGGAGAGAGACGCGTTAGTCTAAAACACTCTGAGCAACAGCCGAACGCTGGCTTGTTGAGCTATTTAAATTTAAGCATCGACGAGCTACGAATCCTGGACGAGGGGGTGGGCCAACAATTCATGCAACCATTGAGCGTTTCTCGCTCTGACAATAATCGGCGCGTGAGAACACTGTCGGGTAGGAGATCAAAGTTCCTGACGCTGACGAGTACATGATTCCGAACAGTTGGAACAGCAGGCGATTGTCAAGCTAAAAGAAGTTCACGCATAGCAGACAACTGCCGAGAGGGAGATAGAAGAGCAGGCGGCTGTCAAACTGCAAGTGATTCTCGCATAGCAGGTGATTATCGAACTACAAGCGATTCTCGCGTAGCAGGAGATTTATAAGAGGTTAAATAAGTCGTCAGCAGTATGCGATGGCTAGGCGATCTATGAGCTGATGGGACGGTGACCAATTCTCGTGTGAAGTCGATAGTGAACCTGACGAGCAGAAGAACATCGAGCAGATGCCTGACGAGGCAAAGAACGTGAGGCGGCACATACTCAGGAGGAGATCGAGAATGATCCCTTGCTGACGACAAACGAACCGAAGTTCGTTGAGAGGCAGATGATGGAAGCGAAGGTTGTGAACAAAAAGAGGCAAGTGGGGCAGGATTCTCTAAAGAGGAAGACTGTGGAGGCGAGGGAGTGAAGACAAATACGGCAACGACTTCTGCCACAACCCAACGTCGAAGAGCAACTGACTGAACCGTCAGCAGGTCTCCAAAGAGGAGTCTCTACTATGAGAGCCCCTTCACTAGAAAAGGGAGCCCTTGCATGAGAGATAAGAGATGATGAAGGGAAGCTTTCTCTCGGAAGGGAGAAACAGAGCCCAACATCTGAGGAGGAAAACTCTCCCTCGGAAGAGAAAGATATCCAACCCCCTAGAGGCGGACCTCCAGGCAGCGCTCTTTGCTTCCCATCAACAAGCCTTGTTCAAGTTGAAGGTCTGCATTAAGCGTTACCAGAGAAAACATAGCTAAAGCTAGTTCCTCGAGGTTAGCGTGATGATCAGGAGTTGGCGCAGGAAAACAGGAAAGTGATGGCACAGTGACAGCAGATTCCCCCAGGGTGAAAGGCACTGCTTTTCTACGTCCGCTAACATAGCCGAGAAAAGAAGGGCGGCATTGCTAACTGTGGAATAATAAAACAAAATATGTAACAAAAAACTCCCCAGGGAGGAGCACCTAGCGGACAGGAAAGGTGTCCACCAAGAGAACAGACATTAAATTAAGGACTGCGCACTCCCTTCCCCGGCCGACATCAAACCAGCGAACAGGAAAGGTGTTATCCCCGCGGGGTATACTGTCGGCACCTCAGCGATTCTTCTGTGAACACGTAGAGGGAAAGGCGGCGATAACAGCCTAACGGAGAAGTAACACAACGACGAAGATTCCCCAGCGGAGGCAGCCAGTTGCATGGAAGGCCATCCGCCAACGGGAAGACCGATGACCAAGAAAGAAAGGTCGGAAAGGAAGGTTCTCCATCCTTGAGAACCTGCCATACAGCGCTGTCACATACACAACACAACACTGAACAGAAAACCTACAACCTTTATATAAAAACATTATGTTTTCATATACGTATATAAGATAAAAAGTCAAAGATTAATGGCAGTCCTAAAAAGGCAAAGAGGATGAACGGTGACAACCACTCTCCATCCAAGCCAAAAGCAAAGCGAGCTCAATCACAGGTGTACAAGTGAGAGAGGGAGGCAAGCTAACCTCCTAACCCCCCTAACTGGCAGGATGGGTAGTTAACCCTTGCTAAATTTGAACAGCTCGTTCTTTCAGCTTCGCAGAAAGTAATACCCCTAAATAAATAGCGTAGGTTTATATTCCAGTTATGGAACAAACTAAGATTAAACCTCTTTACTCAAAATATAATCTCTTTGAGCAGCATTCAAGGATATACTTAATCAAAAGTATTCTGTCACAATAAGCACACAAGTATGACTATTTACGAATGAGGTGGATATGCCCTGCTTTCATCCTGATACTGAATGTAATATCTACCACAAAATATGCAAATAGTACCTTCAAATCCCTTATTGCTAAATTTAGAAACATATGTACTTGTTTAAAACACATCAAAAGTTAACTTTCAAATATCAATTTGACCTCAAATTAACCATTGTCATATACTGCATAGCTACTCTACCATCCATGATTTCCTTATGTGCGATATACATTATTATGATTGCTGCATGATAAAATTCAAATAAGCCTTTCACACCTCTATTAAATGCTGACACAAGAATTTACTAATGCAAGTTAAACAGGATATTGTACTAATTTGGTTGCATTGTTAATTAAATCCTGTTATTTCTCCAGCCAAATTTGGCAAATTATTTGAGACTACAATACTGTACTAGTACTGTACTGTATATCCTTGTTTAAATCGACAGGAGTGGACATTTCAAATATATCTATACTTAATATTTCATTACAAAACAAGGATTTCTCGGGAGACTACAACCTATTTCTACTGGTGTAATATCAAGCCAATTCAGGTATCCTTGGTAAGAGAGAGAGAGAAAAAAAAAAGAGCATAGCATATGACACACAAGTTGTTTCATAGTTTATATATGACATATGTTTTAATGTTGTTCCTGTTTTTAAAATATTTTATTGTTAATTTTTCTCATATCGCTTATTTATTTCATTTCCTCACTGGGCTACTTTCTCGATTGGAGCCCTTGGTCTTACAGCATCTTGCTTTTCCAACTAGGGTTGTGGCTTAGCTAATAATAATAATAGGCTTATTTCACCTGGAATACATCCTAATCTAAGATGCTAAGTCCCGCATAATCTGTTTGATCTGCCTTAACCTAAAATGACCCAGAACACCAAATATCATATAATGCTAAAGTCTTCTAGTAGAGTTGTTCCTCTTAAATTGACAAGCACAACAGTTCTGCAATTACAGTAAACCATTTATTTCTAGACACTATTAATACAAATTGTTAAAACTCCATTCAGTTTATATCTTTTGCTCTTCATCCAACTTCGCAATTCCTTTTTGTTCCTTACAGTATTCCTATCACAAATACAGTATCATCTCTATGAAAAAATATAATTCAATAGAGTATACTAAATATTAGGAAATATATAAAAGAATTTGATATAAGTGCCAACCACCTTTAAGAGAGAGAGAAAATTGTAGAGCCAAGTACATACAAATGTAACAAAGAGAATGGGCGCAATCTCGTTCACTATACTTCAACCAAAATCATTACTTCTTTTATACTATTAATCATCACTTCATAAATTTGAATCCTAATTAGAAGCTTAATGTCTACATATAAATTACATAGAAAATGAGAAATTTACATATAGAGTATTCTGGAAACTCAGGGGCAAAAATCAGCATGCCCATTTTAATGGAAAACCTAAATATTGCTTTATAAAACTACTAATAGATTTTTTCATAAAATTTCTGTCAATTACATTACTTTAATTCGTTTCAGCATTCCATCTTTATCTTGTAAGGATTAAGAAGGTGATCCATGGGTCATACCTCCTTCAAAATATTTCTTGAGAATTTGGGTGTTGTTTACAAACAAGAGGTTTGTCCGTATATCACAGGGAGGGGTTGTGTCAGGTAAGTGAATGGGAGGAAGGGTAGTTACAACCATCAATTGCATCAAGATATTTTTACAACAAGTTTGATTAGGTGCGTTACATTGTTGCTAAGGGCTAAATATGGAATACACCCCTCACTACAGAATTAATGATGGCATTGTCTTACAATAACTAGTTGTCAAAGGCCCCAAAGACTTTGCCTATTTCCTAAGATAGGTATAGAATCTGTGAAACATTTGATATATTACTGTATCATTCAATATTATAAAAACGTTTCGGTACCCTTCACTGTAATGCGACAGGCTTTGATCTAAGCTTTGTAATTGTCATTCAGAACCGATGTATCATTATCAGAACTAGAACAACATATGGTTGACAACCACAAATGCCTTTAGACCTGTCAAAAAAACTGTCATAAGACCTCCTTCGCCTAAGGCTAAGCCGAAAACAACCTTGTCGGAGTTAGGACGATCATTTAATTTCCTCTTGAAGACCACAGTTAGGATACTGCGGCGATACGCAACTAACATGCAACTGAAGTCATTAAATTCAA
>NC_090754.1:38310884-38355884 GCF_036898095.1 Palaemon carinicauda | reverse complement strand
TTCATAACACTACCTGCGGCTACCACAAAATGTTTGACTTCGTGCACTTGTTTCGCATAATGTTTGAAGAAAACACGCGAGGACTTCCAGCCTGTAAAGCTTTTAAGGCTTTCGAAGTCCATACTCTGAAAGAAATTCAGAGATGATGCAACTTTTCTAGGATCGTGACCGGCGGGTGTACTGTCAGGATCCGCTCTGCGAATGAAGTAGGTGATTTTCGCTCTTAGTTGTTTCAGTGACAGGTCGCTGCCCGATGTTTCTCCTTTGAAGAGTTGGCCTCCACCAAAGTTCGAAGTTCTGCGAAGATAGACCTTGAGGCTCTCTACTGGGCATAGAGAGGCATCTTCCTTCAGGGGGCATATTCTCCAGAAGCCCCATCTTTTGGTGGGTAATTCGTTTTTGGCGAGAAACGTCGGATCCGGGGAGAGGGTAATGTCTCCTGAATCAGTAAACAGGATATGACCCTCTTCTCTTGACAATGCCACTATTTCGCTGACTCGGGCTCCTGAGGCAAGAGCAAAGAGAAATATAACTTTCTGAGTCAGATCCTTGAGAGGGCATGAATCATTATCCAAGTTGGAGGCGAAATGGAGCACCTTGTCCAATGACCAGGAGATCGGTTTCGGTGGGGGTGCTGGGCGTAGACGAGCGCATGCTTTCGGCAGTTTATTGAAGATGTCGCTGGACAGATCAATTTGGAAGGCATACAATAGTGGTCTAGTCAAGGCCGATTTGCAAGTCGAAATCGTATTGGCTGCTAATCCCTGTCCATGAAGGTGAATGAAGAAGGACATGCAGAAATCAATTGTGATTTCCTTAGGATTTTTTTTGTCTTGACGAAAGAGACCCATTTTCTCCAAGATGATTCGTATTGCCGTCTTGTGGATTCGGTCTTGTATTCCTCGAGGAAGTCTAGACTTTTCTTCGAGATCCCAAACCTCTTCTTTGCGGCTAGGGAGAGAAAATCATGAGATGAAGGTCCTTGATTTTCGATGATGAAGCGAAGACAGTCGACTTCTGTACTTGTTGGGAGAGAACTGGGCCCGGGAGAGGGATCAGCTTGGGCTGCAGCTCCAGGACCAGGGGGTACCAGTTGCTCCGGGGCCACTTGGGAGCCACTAGGGCCGCTGTCCCTTTGAAGGTTCTCAGCTTGGAGAGGACTTTCAGCAGAAGATTGGTGGGAGGGAACAGGTAGATCTTGGACCATCTGTTCCAGTCCAGTGACATGGCATCCACTGCTTCTGCCTTGGGGTCCTCGTACGGGGCCACATACCGAGGAAGTTGATTGTTGTCGCTCGTTGCGAAGAGATCGATCTGAAGTTCTGGGACTTGATGAGAGATGAAGGAGAATGATCTTGCGTCTAGAGACCATTCCGACTCTATCGGGCTTGTCCGAGATAGAGCATCCGCTGTCACGTTGCGGAATCCTTGTAGGTGAACTGCAGACAGGTGCCATTTCTTCTTCTCTGCCAGACGGAAGATTGGAAGAAGCACTTGATTTATCTGGGGCGATCTTGAGCCTTGGCGATTGAGACATCGAACTACCACCGAGTTGTCTAGGGTTAGACGAATATGGATCGAGGGAGGCGGGGAGAGTTTCTTCAGAGTTAGAAGGACCGCCATGGCCTCCAAGATGTTGATGTGAAACGTCTTGAACAGGGGAGACCATGTGCCTTGAGCCTGTTTTTGGTGGGAGTGACCTCCCCAACCCTCCAGCGAAGCGTCCGTGTGGATGTTGAGTGATGGAGGTGGGTGTTGAAGAGGGATGGACCTTTTCAGGGCCTTTGCTTCCGACCACGGCTTGAGGAGAAGTCGAAGTCTGTTTGGGAGCCGTCTCTTGAGGTCTCTTCGAGCGATGGATGCAGAACGTCTCCAGACTCCCGCGGCATCCTTTAGCTGTGCACGAAGCACTGGGTTTGTCACTGAGGCGAACTGTAGAGAGCCTAGAACTCGTTCCTGCTGGCGTCTTGAGATCCGCTTGGATTTCAGTAGTCGTTTGACAGACCCTGCTATTTCCTTCCTTTTCTTCTGGGGAATGGAAAGGCGGTGTGACTGAAGGTTCCATTGGATTCCTAACCATTGGAACTTCTGAGCTGGAGAGAGGCGAGATTTCTTCACGTTTATCTTGAATCCCAGGTGTTCTAGGTACTGGGTGACTTTGCTGCAGGATTTTAAACAATCCTCGGGCGATGGAGCCCAGACTAGCCAATCGTCGAGGTAGGCCATCACCTGGACGTCTCGGAGGCGGAGCTGTTGTACTATGGCGTCCGCCAGCTTTGTGAAGATCCGAGGGGCCACATTGAGGCCAAAGGGCATGACCCTGAAGGCGTAGCTTTTCCTTTGGAGTCGAAATCCTAGGTAGGAGGAAGCGTGATGGATCATTGGAACGTGCCAGTAGGCATCCGCCAGGTCTATGGAGACCGTGTAAGAACCTCGAGGCAGAAGGGTCCTTATCTGTTGAAGAGTCAGCATCTTGAACTTGTCGTTTGCTATGAACTTGTTGAGGGGGGATAAGTCCAGAATGACTCTGAGTTTGTCGGAGTCTTTCTTGGGGACACAAAACAGTCTCCCTTGGAACCTGGTGGACTTTACCTTCCTTATCACCTTCTTGTTCAAGAGATCTAGGACATATTCTTCCAGAAGGGGGGTTGATTGTTGGAAGAATTGCTGGAAGGTTGGGGGTGGTTGAGTCCAACTCCAGCCTAGACCCTTCTTGACGATGCTGTGTGCCCAGGGATCGAAGGTCCAACGATCCTGGAATTGGCGGAGTCTTCCTCCCACCGGAAGCACTTCATTGCTTCTGGTGTCCCGAGGGCTTACTGCCTCGGCCGCTAGCTCCCTTTCCTCCTCTGCCTCTGGAGGGACGGCGAGACGCGTCTCTGCCTGCACCTCTGCTTGAGCCTCTACCTTTGGGACGAAAGGTAGTCGTCTGTTGCTCGAAAGCAGGGGTGAAAACCGGTGACTGTGACAAGACCGGTTGGGTGACCAGCTGAAAGGTCTGCTGTGGCTGAGCTGCCACTTGGGGAGTAGCGGGTCCCGGAAACTGTCGTCTTGGTTGACGCTGCTGGGGTTTCTGTTTGGAGGATTTCCTCTTAGGTTGAGGTCCGTCGTCCTGAGAGGATTTCCTCTTTTTTGACATGCCCCACTTGTGGAGAAGGTTCCTATTCTCCGTGGCGGCTTTGTCGGTGATCTCCTTCACAAGGTCAGAAGGAAAGAGGTGTTTACCCCAGATGTTGGAGGAAATCAGCCTCCGGGGTTCGTGTTTCACAGTGGCACCTGCGAACACGAATTCACGACAGGCTCTCCGAGCCTTCATGAAGTGGTACATATCCTTCACCAGGGTTGCCATGTGGGATTTGGCGAGTACCATGTAGTGGTCTGGTACTCTGGTGTCACAGGCCATGATATCAAGTTGGACCTGGTGGGACATGGATGCTGCGAGCCTCTCCTTCGTATCTTGTTCCCGACGAAGGAGGTGATCGTTGAGTTTCGGGAGGTCTTCATTAAACTGACGTCCGGCGACGTCAGGATCTAGCTTTCCCACCACGAAAGTATGCTGGATGTCCTTCCAGTGTCGAGCGTCGGGGGGAGTCACTATGGAGAAGGGTCTGCACTCCTACAGTGCAGGGCAGGCTTTTCCCTCTTCCACAGCCTTGAGGCACGCAGCGAAGGCCTTTTCCATGAATGGAAGGACTGCTTCGGGTGCGACGTAGGTAGGGTGCTTCTTGCTCAGGGCCGGAAGCTTAGAGCAGGTAAAACCCCTACTTTTAAACGTATTGGCTAGCATAGCCTGGGCCTTCGCGAGATCGAACACTATCTCCTCCTTTGGTTCGGTCTCTTCTTTAGAGGCAGGTTCAGAACGAAGCCGGACGTAACAGTTCGGGTAGGCCTCGAAGTTTGGGAAGAACTCCACGTCTTCCAGGGGGACCGTGCCGATCTTGTCGCTGACGAAGATCCTGCCGGTCGCGATAACCATATGCTCAGCATACCTCCATGGGTTGGCGTGTGAGCAAGCGGGGAGATCCTTAACCGAGATCTTCTTCGGTTCTTTGGATCCTATCATGGACCTGATGAACTCCTGATTTTCTTTCAGCCTGTCGTCCATGATGGCTTTGATCATCCGGAACATCTCTTGGGCGGATGGCATGGGTTCCGGGGTAGCGGAGGTAGACGGGAGAGACACTTCCGTCGGTGTAGGAGTAGGGGCGGTGATAGAAGGAGGAGCGACCTCTTGCTCCGACTCGGTGTATTCCACCTGGTCCTCATCATCTTCCGCACCTTGAGCCATAAGGGTCTTCTCCGTGCCCTCCGAAATATCCGACATGTGTTCGTCGTCCTCGGAATCCAGGTGGCACTCGTGCATGGACTGGGCCATGACTACGTCTGGTTCCACCGTAATTTGGACAGTGGGGATCGAATCTTTGGGCACCACAGAATCAGGGGAGGCCTTTGGGAACAAAAGAGACCTCATTTCTTCAGTGGCCAGGTACGGTCCGGTGGCATTCTTCTGGAAGCCACGCACCCACTTGCGTAGCTTATCCCGAGAATTGTCCCTGACCTCCGCTGAGGGAGGGTTATGGAAGGCATCAACTAGGTGAGCCTGGCAGACCGTACAGTTCAGCGGGTCCCAGAATTTCAAATCCCCTTTCTTGTTAGCACAAGGGGCGTGAGTCCTGCAAGCCGTATGCCCGTAGAAGTGCGGGCGTTTCACAGCGCAGAAGTCGAAGTCACACTTCATCTGCTGCTCCTGTGGAAGAAAGAGAAAATGAGTATGGGGGGAGTCATAAGAATGGCTCTTAAACTAGGTTAATATTAATCATTAACTTTAACTTGATAAAGGGTGTGATGCACAGAGGATTGAGATAGGAAAGAAACATACTCCGTGCATCCCGCCCGGCTGGTTACCGTAAGCTTTATCCTTGTATAATCCGAGGTGGTCGAAGGCACAGGATAGAATTCCAGTAGAAGTCCATAGGGCAAATGGAATTCCATAGGAATTGTCAAGGATAAGGTTGGGACTGAGGCCACTCAGTCCCAAATTAGGGGGCTAAAGGATCCCAAAGGGTAACTGCTTCCGGCAACCAGCTGCGCTAAGATACACGCAGCATGCTGGAAATCTGTAAAATGCAAGAAGACAGCATGTTTACCAGTAGAACAGTACTAAGGTACTGATCGATTTACGTAAACAAGCCATCTAGTTGCAGTGTAGGGCTATCAGTATTAGATGATAGCTAGTAGAAGGGGGTGCAAGTCGTCTTGACGCCTCCGGAAGGTTCCGGCAGACCTCCGGCACGCCGGAGGCCGCTCCAGCAGAGTTTCTGGCATTAGGACAGACAATATAAAAGTCAAGAGTAATACCAGGGAGGCGGCCGCCGGCACAGCGGCGGAACGCCGGCAGAGGGAGCGGCGGCTCCGGCAGCCGGAGGTTGCCGGATTGGTGACAGGAACAAGGATGGTTATAGCAGAACCGGGTTGCCGGCAGTGGATGCCGGCACTCCGGAGGCCGGCCGGCGGGCGGACGACCAAGCTATGAGGAAGGGGGAGAGCCATCGGCTGGAAGCCGGCGGCAGGCGGCAGTCCCCCGGCACACGGAGGACTGGCGGCCATGGGGATATGGGGTGAGTCACCAAGGTAGGAGGTGGGTATCGCCGACAGTGGAGGCGGCAAGGGACCGGCACCCGGATAGTGAAAGAGACAGAGGGAGGGATGTAGGGGGGTCCGGCCATGGACTCCCAGACATCCCCCCTGAGAGGGTGTACCCATGATAGAGGCTGACTCTATCACCCAGAAGCAGGGGCCGCAGAGGACCGGGAGCTAGGGTAGCCCAAGGGAGGGCTAGGGGACACCCAAAAGAGGGGGGGTGAGACCCCTGCATACAGAACACATCCAGTGGTTAACCCCATATGACACTATGAAGGGTATATGTACCAGAGCGGACTGTACACAGAAGCTCAAGGTAGCCCTATCACTCCACCCTAAGGAGGAGTTGTAGGACAGACAGATGGGTATAGACTAACCTAAGTATAGGCTAGGCTATACAAGCGATAGGTGGAGAGGGGAGAAGAGAAGGGTCTTCCATGGAAGGGGTTCTGTACCAGAGCGGCCACTAAGGAAGGGAGGACACTCCCTAACCTAAGGTAAGGCAGCCTGACTGAAACGGTGCATGGGAACAGTTTCTGCAAGGAACAGAATAAACCCTTCCAAAACCTAACCTAGAGCAGGGATGTACGTCCTGAACTAGGAAGGATAGAAGACATATCGCTATCGCAGGAAAGTCGTAGACTTAGTCCTAGCAATAGAGGAAAGACTAGCCGTTCCTCACTCTCAGGCGCAACCCTAAGGGGGGTTCATTCCCTTAGGGAGGACAGAGAGGCGATAACATACTCTGATAAGAGCTTGATCCCCTTACGTGGTAGGGGGAGCAAGGCTACACAGAGGGAATGCCCAAGGGCAGGGGGATGAAGGAAGCATATAGGGGTCCTACATGTAGGTTAGGTTAGGAAGGCACACTAACTAACCTATCCCCTATATGGTCCCTGAAGGCGAAAACACTTGCATCTCAGTCAATAGTATTGTAAAATAATGCCACTATCTTCATAAGTAAGCCTAGGATCACTGATAAAATCATGCATGAACACTAATATAGGCGCTCTGGCCTGGGGGCTATAGTAGCCAACTAGTATGGGGTCAATCGATGACCGGTAAAAAAGCGTCAAAACACGATATAAAAGTTCCTAGCTATGAAGACTAAATAAACTAATATTATCGATTAGTAAATAAGGCCGGAAGCGTTGTTGTGGCTAACTAAATAAGGCATGCAGAACAACAACGACGCCATAAAATGGCGGGTCCGGTAGAGGCACAGCTCTGCCACAAAACAACAAATATCTCGAAAAGTAATATTTACTTTACGGTCAGAGCTTAACTAAACAATACTGGAACCTTGTACTCAACTTTCCAGAAGAAGGCGAGGCCGAAGGTAGCGACATGATAAAGATGCAAGACGATAAAGTACGCACAGGGAAAAGTCCGACTAGTAAGGCAAGCTACTAAACGAAGGATGAAGACGGTCGTGACGTCATTTAAGCAATGGCGCCCGTTTGTTTACGTCTCGAGTACCAAAAGTAGCCACGGATGAGATTAGCTATGGAACGGCTCCCAGCTATTCTCCGCCCTTACACACCGAAGCATTAACTCTGTTCGGGGTGTAGATAGCTATGTGGCGCGTTAATACATGCGTCCCCTGTTGATATACGATGTCTTAAAAGGGAAACCTTTAGGATACTCGCTCCAGAAGTTAGAATTCTGTGATAACCTGTGGTTAAATTCTCTGGGAATATCTTAGTAGTTATTTACCCAAGGAAGCTACCAAAAAGGAACCTTCCATCAGGACGCCATGGCTTGAGCCCAAAAATATATATATATATATATATACAATATATATATATATATATATATATATATATATATACAATATATATATATATATATATATATATATATATATATATATATATATATATATACACATATATATATATACACACACATATATAACTAGTAAGATTTTAAGATTTTCGCTTCTGGCAAGCTGGAGTTTAAGGATGAAGAGGACGGCAAGAAGACTTCGGATCATGTAGAATAAATATGTAAGATGATCCGAAGTTTTTTTGCTGTCCTCTCTCTCTCTCTCTCTCTCTCTCTCTCTGTATATATATATATATATATATATATATATATATATATATATATATATATATATGTATGTATATATATATGAAATGGATGTAGGCAGGAAATATAATAAAAATGACAAACAATAGATGGACATTAAGAACAAAAGAATGGGTCCCTAGAGATTGAAAAAGAAGCAGGGGAAGGAAGAGAAGACAATGGATTGACACACTAAGAAAGTTTGTGGGCATGGACTGGCACAGAAAGACCATAAACTTTTAGACATAAGTGGAAGGACATGTCTGAGGCCTTTGTTTGGCATTCTGCAGTGAACTAGTAATGGCTAATGATATTATTATTATCATTATTACTAGCCAAGCTACAATCCTAGTTGGAAAAGCAAGATGCTATAAGTCCAAGGACTCCAACATAGCCCAGTGAAGAAAGGAAATAAGGAAATAAATAAATGATGAGAACAAATTAACCATAAATCATTCTACAAACAGTAAGAACGTCAAAACAGATGTCATATATAAACTATAAAGACTTATGTCAGCCTGTTCAACATAAAAAATTTGCTGCAACTTTGAACTTTTGAAGTTCTACTGATTCAATGACTCGATTAGGAAGATCATTCCACAACTTGGTCACAGCTGGAATATAACTCCTAGAATACTGTGTAGTATTGAGCCTCGTGATGGAGAAGGCCTGGCTATTAGAATTAACTGCCTGCCTAGTATTACGAACAGGATGGAATTGTCCAGGAAGAACTGAATGTAAAGGATGGTCAGAATTATGAAAAATCTTAGGCAACGTGCATAATACTAATTGAACGACGGTGTCAAAGATTAATATCAAGATCAAGAATAAGAAATTTAATAGACTAAGTTTCTGTCCACCAAATTAAGATGAGAATCAGCAGGTAAAGACCAGACAGGAGAACAATACTCAAAACAAGGTAGAATGAAAGAATTAAAACACATATTCAGAATAGATCGATCACCGAAAATCTTGAAATACTTTCCCAGTAAGCCGATATATATATATATATATATATATATATATATATATATATATATATATATATATATATATATATATATATATACATATATGTATGTATATATATATATATATATATATATATATATATATATATATATATATATATATATATGTATATATAGTCGTCGGCGCCCACTCGTGTCCGAGTATTGGGTTCTGTCGTTAGCCATCAGCCTCCTATCTATGGGATGGGTGCTTATGTCTGATAACGACAGAATGCCAGTAGCTGGGTATATTGTTTTGGGTGGTCGTGGCTTTGCAACGGCCACGCGCACACACTTGGCCCACATCGTTTTCACCGCGGCTCAAGACATATGAGACAGGCGGCTTCTCCGATGTTGGTTGCATCGGGCTGCCGGGTTCTTGTTATGTCAAGGCCCGCCTTGTTGCCTGCCCGATAGGCATTGCCCTCTTCCGCCGGCGCTGGGAAGCTCCGCCGTTGGGGTCTTGTTTGGTTTGACTTTGGAGTTTTCCTTCTCCTAGCCTTTGCCTATCTTAAAATAAAGGAGAAGGCCTATAGGGGTCCAGTCTTGGTCTGGTCTCTCAGAACTGGCCTTAGTGGTATGGTTGAGCCTGCCAGGGTGGATAAACTACCCCACCGCCATTGCCCAGCCCATCATTGAGACACTCAAGCCCCTCTACTGCAGCAAAGTGCTGGACCATCAGAGGGGATGTGTGTATATATATATATATATATATATATATATATATATATATATATATATATATATATATATATGTATATATATATATAATCTGTTTCCCCTAACAGAGAGGTTTCAAAGGAGTAAATGAAAGGAATGATTCCATTGTATCAAGGGGAAAGGGATAAGGATGACTGGAAGCATAGCATACTAAAGAAGGTGTATAATGGTATTTTGATTAATAAAGTAGGACAGGTGATAAGAAAACTGATAAAGGAATTGGAGTAGAGGTTTACCAAACCAGAGGGTATCTGGATCAAGTGTTTTATCAAACTGTTATGAGAGAACTTTGGAAGCAAATAGAAAAAGTTGCATGTATTGGTCTAGACAAAATTTAAGATTGAACTATAGTGAGGCAATAAAGAATGTATAGTACAATTATAGATGATAGGCTGTTTTTGTATGATATAAATGAAGCTGAATAGAGAATATAGCTAGCAGAAAGTGTCTGGTTTGGCATGGAAGGGGATCTCAGACAACGTTATGTGATGTTTTCAAGCCTGTTTAAATTCTTTTTAGATGGAGTGATGCCTGAGGTCATAGAAGGGACAGTGGATGTAGATGCAAAGTTGCAGGATAAGAAAATGAATTTTGTATATTTTGCCAAATTTTGCTATCATCAAATGACTGTAGTGATTGGTGAAATAGGAAGATCTCCTTCCAACATGCTAAGGGATGTTGGAAAGCGTCTTTGAACCTTGCCGACGGATTGGGACTGGGATGCAAAAGCTGGAAGTCTTATGTCCAATTAAATGGCGAAAGGTTCGGGTGGTGGTGAAAATGAAAAATTTGAAAGTAATTTGTATTTTTCCTAACTATAAAAACCTGTAATTCTTTACTAGGAGTAGATTCAGCTTGAGCAGATGTTTACAACTATAAAAACCTTTAGTAAGGGGGGTTGCCACCCTCACAGCAAGTGGGGGGAAGACGAAGGAGACCTCCACTTAGCCTGCAAACTCATTTGCTCAACCACTTTTGATTGCATGGAGGACTTAGTGATGGCAGCATAATTATGTGTAAAGAACTTCAGGTTTGTATAGGTAGGAAAAATACAAATTAATTCCAAATTTGTTATTTGTTCCAACACAAATACAAACCCTCCTTCTTTACCGGGAGACTCCCCAAAAGGTTGGTGGAAACCTGTTCAACTGGCTAAACACTTACCCGGGATTGACACATCTGAGCAAAGAAAATGTGGGATGTAAATGTTGACACCTGGAGAACCTGTTGGTTTGATAGTACAATACCAGAGAGGCCAACAGCCTAAGCAGTAATAGTCAATGAGTGGAAAACCTCTCAATGATTAAAAGGTTTAATTTACACACACAAACCCATGAACCCATTCCAACTCGCTGTAAGAATGGAGATGTGACAAAGTACAGTATATACTATATGTGAGAATGATAGATATAATCAGGTAACTTTACAGTCAATAAAAGCCAGCTTGCAGTGTTCTTGGATGCTGTAGGGAAGATGAAGAAAAGGTCAGTCATTCCTTTCCATTCACCCCTGATAGAGACTATAACCTCTGCCCTCACCTGAGTGCTAATTATCCTGTAAGGAGCAAGGAACCTAAACCACTTGCTGAGCGGTCACCACAGGGTCTATTTAAAACGTGTTAAGGGACCTGTGTGTCATGTCTTGCAGGTAAGGGTTGGTGAAAGTTGTCTGGTACTTCCACGTGCCCACTTGCAATACCTGCGACACAGAGAAGTTTCATTCAAATGCTAAGAGCACTGTGATGCCCCTGACTCCGTGAGCTCTGGGTCACCTTCTTTGATGGTGAAGGGATGGATCTAGAGAACAGTCAACGACCTGTCTGATCCAAGAGGTGATTGAGTTCTTTATAAGTCGCTTGACATGTGAATGAGCTCTGCTCATGCATTTGAGTGGTGCCTTAGTGCCCTAACAGCTGATTTGTATCATTGATTACAGCCCGTAGACTCACTATCAGGAAGGGCCCAAACCTAGAGCCCTCTACAGCCAGATATCGAGTCTTAGCAATAAAATTATGGACGAAACTGGGAGTATTTTGTCCCCATTCCTTTGAATGGTTGATGTCGCAGGAGAGACAATGAAACTTGATCACTCTATTCGCGAGGGTGAGTAAGTAAACCATCTTGTGGGTCAGTTTCCAGTCTGAGGTTCGACTTAATGGTTTGTAAGGAGCTTTTTTCAGAGAACGGAGGACTCTAGCCAAGTTCCAAGGAGAGGTCTCACTTCTAGCTGAAAGTACAGTAAGATAACTCAAAGTTCCATATGAGCATTGACAATCCTGCCAGAAATATAGGAACCCTTTTCAATCTAATGATCTGGCTCAAGGTCGAGCAATAACCTTTCACCGGTGAGACTGAGCAGAGTTTTTCCTCTCTGAGATATAATAAAAACTCGGTAATCTAGGGAATAGTGGCTTCGAGAGGAGACACCCTTTCCATGACACCAACCCCAGAAGATTATCCACTTCACCTGATAGACATCCTTTTCGCTACTGGTCGTGAAAAGCCTCTCTTTGTGAGGAGATGCTGGATAACTTCCAGATATGAAGTCACAGACATGCAACTGCCCAGTGGTATATCTTGGTGTGAGGTTGATTGAGAAGGTTGTGCAAGGGAGCAACTCCCTTGGAACCTCCGTCAGCAGCAGCAGAGGGTCCGGACACCACTCTACTTGTTGCCAGAGCGGAGCTACGAGTATCATAGTTAGGTTGGACGAGGATCTCACTTAGTCGAGAAGCCTTCATATCACAAAATGAGGGGAATGCATAGATGTCCATGTTGTCCAAAGGATGACTTGGTTACCTTTCCCTTGAAAGGGTTGCTTGTATTGGGAGGGTTTCTTGGCAATATTCTGCCAAGAAGAGTTGGGAAGGTCTTATGCGCCTGCCACTGTGCAGCTTGAACTTTAGGCACCTTAGAGGCCAAAGAGGAGGAATGGAATGAAATGGCCCTAAGGAGCAGAATCCTGGCTAGCCTTCGTAAATTCCTTCAGTACAGTACTGCCTTGACTTCGTCCACTGGGAACAGGGAAGCAGAGGAGACAGAGGAGTTACGTTGCAGGAGGACTTCCTTTTTCAGCATCTGCTTCATGAACTTATAGATGATCAAATTTCGACTCTTGAGGATCCAGTTGGCCCATTGGTTGGCAGCATTGTGAGCCAGGAACTAAACTGCCCTTGCTACAGACATAGTGATATCTTTTAAATCTTCTTGTCTTTGTCAGACATCTTTCAGGTAGCCAACTGTACCAGATCAGTCGTCCATCCAGGAGGCTTGAAGGGCTGCCCTTGCAAGTCTTTCCATTACCAAAGATGACCGGCTACAAAGCCAACTTGTCCAAACACATGGCCTGGACCAGGCCCATCACTGCCGGATCATAGTACTTCCTTTGCTTCTTGAACGGAGGAGGAAGTACTCTCAAAGAGCTGCTGGCCCTGAGGGAGCCTTTCTTTGCTGAGATCTAAGAGTCTACTATACTTAGGGAACTTTTCACCAGTCCAAACCACTTAGGTCAGAAAGTATTACACAGTAGACCTAGGAATGTATCCTGACCCTCTGGAGTGGAATAGTAGGTTTGCCAAGGTCTTTGACCATGTGAATGCAGGCCAAGACCTGAAGGAAAACGGAATCAGACTCCCTAGCTCCGTGGTTGGAGGCTTGCGGCTGGCAGGTTTTGGTTGGACACCGTCTGAGCAGTCCGAATCATCGTCTAGTAGAATCTCCACCTCCTGGCTGGGCCAGGGGTGGGTCGTAGTTATCATCGTAAGGTACATTAAGGGAACAAGGCCTGGAAGGGGCTTCCCTAGGATGCAGTGCCGAGGCAGCCTCTATGAGCAGTTGAATCCTCCGCTGAAGAGGAGGGTTGTCAACAATCTGAGAGGTCAAATTCTTAGGCAGAGAAGCTGCATCCTTCCTACGCGGAGACCTTCCCATGAAGGAGAAAGAATGCTTTGTGCTTCCTTCAGGGGAGAACCTGGAGGAGTCATAGTATCCTGTGGCTGAGAAGACTGTGGGGACCGGTGTTCCAGGGGGTCGTGGTTAAATCTCAGAGGAGGCATAGGAGAGGGTGATTTGTCCTCCTTGACAGGGGAGAGCTTATAAGACTCTAAAAAAGAGGGAGATCTTGATCCTCTACTAGTTCAAGGATGTAGGCTGTCTCCCGGAGGAGGTGTAACCTACCTATGTTTACACTGTCCCTGAGGGTCCTTATTGGATCCAGACCCAGCTGTTTCAATAAAGGGTCTGGATCCAAGATCTTGCAGCCCCAGTCTCCAGGTGTCTCTGATACCGGCACATTCATGGTTGGTCTTCACAAGGGAAATGGCACCAGAGGGCTGGTGGAGTCAGGGCTTTAGATCGAGGGACTGGTGCTGGAGGGCGGTTGGGACACAAAAGGGAAATGTCGTGCTACGCCAGCTAGAGTTCCCTGGAGACACATCTGATGTTAAGGGAATGGTAAATGATTCATCAAAATGAACCAACAAAGAAGAAACCTTGGTCTGAAGGCTAGAGCAGCCTTGACACACTCAGTAATGAGATCACAAGGAGTGGATGAGTGGGAGTGTGAAGGAGGGGGAGCATGCCTTTAAGTACAATATGTGTGAGAGGCCAAATTTCACTTGCGAGAGGTGTTCAAAACTAGAAAGCAAGCTAAGACCTCATGTTCGCAGTAGCTTGCTGCTCACAGACAAGGCTCGTCTCCCGTGCCAAGCACAAGAGGGGAAATCGCGAAGGTAAACCTTGAGAATGTCTTCAAAAGGCTGGGGCCGTTGAGAGGGGCGTAGACAAGGCCTAGACTGGAAAGAAGGAGACTAGGAGAGTGGTAATTAGCCTCCCCTGACTTGTCCAGAGAATCCACTGCAAGGTCTGGCTCCTCTTGAGGGTGTTTTGGCAAGATATTGTACGCTGTCGTAGTATGAGGGGCCCATTGGGGCACAGTGGGAGGGTGGGGCTGCACTCATGCTCGCTCCAAAAAGCTGAAACGCATTCACAAGCTATCGTGAATGTCAGAGTAGAAGTCCTCTCAAGCGTGGCAAACCACTCACTAACGCGAGGGTGTCCACCGAGATTTCCCACCGGGCCGGTAGGCACTGGGTGGGGGAACCTGTTGCTACCCTGACTGGGAACAACTTGCAGAACCTCAGGTGGAGGAAGAAGAGGTGAGGGGCAGAGGGCCAGAGGAAAGGGATCCCTTCACTCAGCTGAGGCCAACATCTGCAGGAGCAGGTGAAGTCCTGCCGTGTGCCTCGTTTCAACACCTCTGATAACTTGTCCTTCAAAGAGGAGCCCAAAAGAAGGCCAAAGGTCAGGAAGAGCATCAAAGGAGGACACTACTGCTTTGCCAGGGGAAGCAACGGGGTCCTCCGGGCATGAGAGTCGTCTGCGGGTTAAAGGCACATACCTCTTGGAAGAGGCCGAGAGGACAGAGGCAGGAGGTAGGATTCACGCAGAAAAAGTTTGGGCTTCTTGGCCTTTGAGGCAGAGCTTTGGAGTGAAGAGACCTTTTAGCCTTCTTCTTCCTCTTGTGGCGGAACTGTTCCCGCTAGGAGGATGGCCAATCCTGACACTTACCACAAGATGCTTCCATGCAGGAGTATCCTCTGCACGAAGGACAAAGCTGGTGAGGATCCGTCTCTAAGGCGGAATGGAACGTGCCACAGGGGTGTCCGTCCGTATCAGGGCAGACCCGGAAAAAAAGGCTTTCTCAGGAACAGCATAGTCACACCTGCAAAGAGAAACATATCAAAGTCAGTTACAGCTGGTTGAACAGAAAACAGAGCACACCCTTTCTGTTCTGCAGCCAAATCAAAAGTGGTTGAGGAAGAGAGTGTGCGGGAGTCTCCGCCAATTGCCAGGAGGATGGCTGACACCTCGCTCAAATCTTTTATGGCTTCTACACAAGCTCATGCTGAGACTACTCCTAATAAAGAGCAAGGGTTTATATTCATGTTGGAACAAGCCTGAAGAAAAAAGCCTTATGCTATGCATTGATGTACTGTAGATACAGTGTCACAATTGATCCTTACATTGAGATACAGTACTGTTACCAAGTGTTTGCTTGAGCAGTTCTCCTACCTGGATAACATAAGTAGCGAAAGGAAGCAAGTTGTTCCTCACATTACCAAGTAGCCTATAGCACTTTACCAATCTCACTTGTAAAGTAGCTACATTGTTTACAATAACATTAGGTAGAAACACAGGTGCATTTCTTCCATGGATCATATCCTGGGATGGAAGGATAATCAAGTGGGCGCCCCATTGCTCCCCAGATTTGTCTGTGGAGGGAAATTTCTCCAGTGAAGATGAGTTTCTGGCTTGGGGATTGTCAAGCGGCTACTAAGTGTTCCTTATTCTGCTGCAACAAATCAAAGAGAAAGGGGAACACTGGATGCTGACTAGTAATACTTCAGGAACTAATGGTGTGATTGCTGGGGAGCCAGAGCCGCCTGTAAGGAACTAGCCTACAGTATCTGATGGCGAAAGAAGTCTCATCGCCAACACACGGATGAGTGCAAAGACCATAGTATTCATAGTCAGGTCTTGAGGATCTCAAACTAGGTAGGTAATGGACTAAAGTCGGATGCCGTAGGGTCAACGAATCTCTTGATATCCTTCGAAGAATCCCCAAAGACATTTACTGGCTAATCTGCAAACACAATGGAGCGATCCCAAGGAGAACTGGGATGAAAGAGTATTAGCTAGCCTCCTTTAATAACAGAACTGCTTCTGGATCTCATACTTTCCAAAGCTAAGGGGCACAAAGTGCCTTATTCTCTGGAAAGAAAACCGGAGAGTAGCAAGTAACAATGTCATGTGATTGCCTGTCCTTGATTGGAGAGGATCCTTGCCAAAAATAGTACCAGCTCAAAGTGGTTTCTTGGTGCTTGTACGAGTGTTGAGATAAGAGCTGAAATATCATCTGTTCTAATCCTTATCGTGTAAATAAGTGTGGGAAGATCCCATGTCCTGGATCAGACTCAGAGCATGGGATTATCTAGGTACTGGGACAGTCTCACAGCATCCAAAGATCTATAACATAGAAAGATTCCAGTGTGTTAGATTTCTGGGCTGGGAAGGAACAGATGACAGGAGACTGATGCACTAGTTCCTTGATCCTTCGAAAGTAAGGGTCACTTGAAAACTGAGTGATAGTCCCATTCACGTGGTTTACAATCACATGATTACACATCGTGGCGTGCGGTCAATCCCATGGGGAACCACAAACGTAGAGAACAAACGCGAAGATAACCCATCTTGAGGGGATAGAAGCAATGTTGTTTATCCTCCTCATGAATTTTGTAATGCATAGAACAGTTGGGATGGTGAAGAAGGATTAGTAATAGGAAATAAGAAGACCTAGAGTATGCTGATGATGCTGTCCTTATTACCAGAACACCACAGGATTTGCAATGCTTGCTTGCCAGAATACACAAAATATCACAAGAAGTTGATGAGACTGGAATATGTTGTGGAAGATGAAATATCATTGGAAGGAGAAAGGATTAATGAGGTAGAATTATTTAAATACTGTATTTAGGAACTATGAACTATAATACAGAGTTTTTAGAATTGGAGTTTAAGGAAAGATGTAAAAAAGCAAATCTGACAATGGCTAGGTTAAGTATAATTTGGAAATCAAATTGCCTGAAATTACACAAAATTCACGCTATATGTCTGTTTAGTGAGATCCATGTTATAGTATGGACATGAGTCATGGTATGAAAATGACACAATATTAAACAAATTACCGTATGTAGATTTGAGAACAAAGTTCTCAAAAGAATATTGGTAGTTAAATGGCAGGACAGGATTAAATGACACTACAGTATAAGATAGTTTACTAGAGTGCCATATGTGGATGAAATAATGGTGCTTTTTGCCTTCCCCACGATAGATTAGTTCACCAAATGTTTAACTGGGCTCCACAGGGCACTTGAAGAATTGGAAGATCCCAGGCCTACGTGGCTGAGGACTATGAAGCGTGGAGTAGATGATTAATGGAAAAGTATTGATTTAAAAGCTCAAGATAAGACAACTGGCAAAATCTAACCAAGGCCCTTTGCATCAATAGGCATAGATGATGATGAGTGAAGAATTGTTTGGTTATCTTAGTGTTGTTAGATGTATGATGAAAGAGGAGAATGTGTAAAGAATAGGCCACACTATTCAGTATACAGTATGTGTAAACAAAGGAAAAATGAGCCATAACCAGACAGATACAATGTAACACTATCTAGCTAGTCAAAGGACCCAATAACTCTAGCGGTAGTATCTCAATGGGTGGCTGGTGCCTTGGACAACCTACTACCTGACGTATACTGTACTACAGGGAGCTATGTACTGAAGCAACTCCATGTCGGTTAATATCTGGTATGTAACATCCTTGAAGATTTACCAAAGAAAAGTGAAAGATTAAACTAACTAGTTGGGGATGCCAGATGTACGTCTATACTATCTGGTAACTAAAATCAGTATCCACTCAGTATGCTGGCGAGGGGGAGGAGCTTACCTGCCACCAACTACAATACCGACACCTCGTAATTATTATTATTATTACCAGCCAAGCTACAACCCTAGTTGGAAAAGATGGATGCTATAAGCCCAAGGGCTCCAACAGGGAAAAATAGCCCAGTGAGGAAAGGAAATAAGGAAAAAAATAAATGATGAGAATAAATTAACAATATATCATTCTAAAAAAAGTAACAGCGTCAAAACAGATATGTCATATATAAACTATTAACGTCAAAAACAGATATGTCATATATAAACTATAAAAAGACCCATGTCAGCCTGGTCAACATAAAAACATTTGCTCCAACTTTAAACTTTTGAAGTTCTACTGATTCAACTACTCGATTAGGAAGATCATTCCACAACTTGGTAACAGCTGGAATAAAACTTCTAGAATAAGACGTTTTCCAGTTATGCTGAAAACATACTGTACTTCTATTAAAGGACGAAGGTTTGTATTCATATGAGAATAACTACAGTATACAGTAGAATACTGTACATCTCTACTACTTTCTCAAAGGAAGAAAAAAAAAATTACATTCAATTATTCTTCTTATAAATCAGAGCGTGCTAGAAATAGGAATGAATGGCGAGCGATTGTGACGCAGTTCCGGTAGGCCCTGCTGCTGCCTCCGATGCCTTAGATGACCGCGGAGGTAGCAGCAGTAGGGGATTCAGCATTATGAAGCTTCATCTGTGGTGGATAATGTGGGAGGGTGGGCTGTGGCACCCTAGCAGTACCAGCTGAACTTGGTTGAGTCCCTTGTTAGGCTGGAGGAACGTAGAGAGTAGAGGTCCCCCTTTTTGTTTTGTTTCATTTGTTGATGTCGGCTACCCCCCAAAATTGGGGGAAGTGCCTTGGTATATGTATGTATGTACTGTATAAATCAGGTTATTAATACTTACCCTAAATCATAATTCTAGCGCCTGCCCGTAAAAACACAGGGTCCAGAGGCAAAATCCAATTCAATGATAACTTTGTGATCATGCTATTGAAAAACCAAATAAATTTTTGAATGATTTTTTTATTAAAATTAAAAAAACATTTTAATAAAATATACATATCAAACCACATTCATTCAATGATATGATAATTCCATCATGATCAATGAAAACTATGGTACACCTTTATGAATGAAAATAATACAGGTTATCACAGTTAGTCGTTTAAATACCAAGTAATGTACTGAATATTTTAAAAAATAATAAATAAAAAATACTATCAAGCTAAAGTGTATATAAAAATCAAATAAAAAAGTTGTCCTTGCAACTGGTATTACTTAATATTCTGACAAAATATCTGAATAAACTACAACTAAATTTTTAAAGAAATGTCAGGTTAAATATTTTTTGGCAGATCAACCAAAATATCAATTATATAACTTCATACTGGAAATTATGTTTTGACGGTAATATACTCAAAAGTTTGCATTAAGTAGTGTGCAAATACCCAAATTAAATTTTTGTTCTAAAATACTTACCCCCAAAAAACAGCAAATTAAAAGCCACATTTCACTTATTCCATAATTTCTTGTTCTTAAAGGTTTTTGTATAAAAGCAAAATACCTGTAACAATAATACCACGTTATATTACTACTTTATAGATATTCTGACAAATGAAAGTAAGAACCTATGGCAACTGCCTATATCAATATTACTACTTGGCACGCAAAAATAGTTTGTCTACGTATAATGATACTAAACCCAATTTATGTCTTTATAAAGAACATAAAGGCTATGAAATAAAAAGCATCATAAAATCAAGTGTGTACACTTTGTAATGAAGAATATTGACCCAGATAAAAATAATTCATTCAAAACTCTTCTTTCGTATCACTGCTAAACATTTGTTCAGTTTTGATCAATAAAAACTAAACCATAATACTGCGAATCAACTACTAATTACATAGTATAGCTCTGGTAAAACAAATACATAGTATACAATAATGATTCCATGTATTACGGTTCATCTACCTTAAAGTATCATTAGTACAAGAAAACACAAAGTAGTTTAGCAAGACCAGAATCATATTTTGAGATTCATGTGCTTGATCTAAACATTATCTTCGAGAGAAAAATTTATGGCAAAATTTGAGCAAGTTGGACAGTAGAGGGAACAGAGAACAATAGAACTGGGACCTCAAACCATTACAAAATACTTTCAGTACTGCTCTTGGTATGAAGCACATGATGTATGCCGTCATCCTTCTGAGAGAGAGAGAGAGAGAGAGAGAGAGAGAGAGAGAGAGAGAGAGAGAGAGAGAGAGAGAGAGAGAGAGAGAGAGAGAGAGAGAGAGAGAGAGAGAGGGAGAGAGAGAGAGAGAGATTACTGGAAAAAATTAACACTAATGTCTTTCTTTCCTCTGCTTCAGTCAAAGAATATATATCTTTTCCCATTCAAACCCATTAATCTTAATTAGTTCAAACTGGACTAATCATACAGTATATACAATGCTTAAAACAACTGAACACACAATACAAAGAGGACCCTTAGAATAAGTACATACATACTGACCAAAACATTCCTTTTCAAGTAAATAAAGCTGATTATTTTCTGTAAAAAAAAACATTCATCCAACCATTTACCTTTTTGTCTCAAGGAATTCAAACTGAAAAGAATAAAAGCATAGATTTTGGAACAACCTGATAATAAAGATGATGCATGCAAAAATATAAGATATCTTTTGTGATTAGACATTTCATGCTCCAAGAATAGTAAAATGAAAAATGCAAGCCTTTAAACATTGAGTTTGTAAAAATATTAATGCTATCAGCCTGCCGTGATTGCGCATTTAAGTAGACTCGTTCGAGATTCATAATTCTTATAAAAGGTAAGGTCAATATTGAAAGATATTGCCAGCTCTAAAATGAATTGTATCCTCAATGTTACTTATATTTCACTTGATAAAGGCTAAGGAGGTAAAGGGTATCTTCCCAATTTATTTCTTAAAGATCAATCAGCTCAGCTTATAAAAGACTAAAATATCAACCAAAATCTTGTGTAAAAAAAAATGCTTCAAAATATTTGAACTGTGATATCTTTCCTTCCTTTTTACTTTCCCCCAAAAATGTTGGTACTAAAAACAGGTCTCTATATGCAGACTCAAAGAATATAAGGAGTCTAATATTTCCTGAGAATGAGATTTGTTTTCAACCATGTTAAATCATCTAGGCTCTCAATTCCTTACATGCTTGATACACACATACACAAGCTCTGAGTTAACAAGCAAACAAAGAAAATATTCATACCACACACAGTAATTAAACTGAGGAATGCATGGGGGAATACTGCAGATTAAAAAACTTCACGCATTACAAAACTTGTACTTTCCTTCTTAAAGGTCTTGGACTAAAAAATATTGTAACGACATTCTTCCCAAGACTTGAAACTCTTTAAAAATAGAGTACTGTACAGTAAGCACCACAGTACTTCTTATACCTTAAAATCTGGACAATATAATAAATGGAAAATCATATCTAGATTACAATTATATACAAAGGAGCCTCATCTCAATATAATCTCTATATTTAGAAAACTTATGTACATATGGACACTAATTACAGATTGCACTACAGATACTTTGCCTCAAAATAAAGAGGAAAGAACATCATAACCTGCGGAGATTTTTCTTACACTTTTTGGAGAACATTCCAGCACCATTCCTTGCCCTGGGCTTGAGTATAGAGCATTCCTGTGGCTTCCGATGGACGGGGAGGAAGCATCTCATGCAATAATCATAAAGGCAGTTCTTACTGGAACACACCGCTCGCAAGACAGCCTTGTAGACTTTGGCAGGGGCCTTGCACTTCACACATTTCTGAAGCTCTTCTCCTTGAGGCAGCTTTTTACCTTCCTATAAAATGAAAAAAGATAAAGATAAGCCCAAACACTTAAAAGATAATAAAGATGGCATAATAGAATGGATACAAATATCCTAAGATTACTCGTTCCCAGGGAGATACCATAGTGGTGCGCGTTAAGAACACCGTAGATGGTACAAATACAATCTTTTCAGCAACCCTCAACCTCCAATTACAGTATATTGCTTTTCACCCAAATCGGTGGTCTCTTCCTACCTGACTGTATAACTTCAACTTTACCAAACTCAAAATTCCCAGTTAAGAAAAAGTCATTCTGATGAAACTCATGATGAAAGTCTTGAGATATGGCACAGTGGTCTATTTTAAGCACCCCATAATAAATTTATTTCTATAGGTATTATTACTATCAAACAGATTAATAATACTGACGATCCATACTTTCTAAACTGATTGTGGCAGTGAGAAAGATTCCCTTATAAAAGAGTGACAGACAAGATGGGAAAAGCTTAACCAGTATTGGATATTACTTGTAGTATTTTGGCCAAGGTAATATATAATCAAGATCACTATGCAGGCATTTGTAATAAAGAAAAGAATGGAGAAATTAACTCAGAAAAGGAGCAACAACATTATACTGTATTCATGATAAATATTAAAATACAGCACAATTTTATTTGCACTATTCTACTTTTCATTTTTATCGACACATTGTTTTCAGTCCTTCCTTTGAAATTATTGTATTTAATTAATAAAATAAAGAAGAAATGAAGACTGGGATTTGACTTCTTTGGACACATTCCCCATTGTAGGTAGTCATATTTTTGACAGCTTTAGGGAGTTTATAAATTTTGGTGATACAGTCTCATATGGATCTGTACTAATCATAAAACTTGAATCTTTCCATCTGACAAGACTCCCTCTTAGTTGGCATTCAAATTATTTCAGTGCAATTTTAGCTACAAATTTTATCAAGGGAAAATTCTAGAGAAGACTTCCAAAACATTATCATTATTATTCCAAAAAATTATAATTTTGATGCTATTGACTGTACTGCTCAGTATCAGTTTTATATACTTTATAATGAGCAAGGCCATATATATAAGTTTTATTCAATCCGCTATTTTCATATTCAAGAATTTTCTACAGGTCAATATACTATCACTTCTCGCCAGTAGAGAACTTCAAGCAAACCTAGTCTATTTACCATCTTTGGAACAGAATAAAACAGACACATAGGGGGCAAAAAAAAAAGTTTTTGTAGGAAACATGTGTGAGCCACTCTATTATTATTACTTGCCAAGCTACATCCCTAGTTGGAAAAGCATAATGCTCTAAGCCCAGGGCCCCCACAGGGAAAATAGCCCAGTGAGGAAAGGAAACAAGGAAAAATTAAATTTTTTAAAAAGTAACATGAAAATAAATATTTCCTACATAAACTATAAAAACTTTAATAAAACAATAGGATGAGAAAAAAGATAGAAAACTGAGCCCAAGTGTACCCTCTAGCAAGAGAACTATAACCCAAGACAATGGAAGACCATGGTACTACCCAAGACTAGAGAACAATGGTTTGATTTTGGAGTGTCCTTCTCCTAAAATAGCTGCTTACCATTACTCAAGAGTATCTTCTACCATTACCAAGAGAAAAGGAGCCTCTGAACAATTACAGTGCAGTAATTAACCCCTTGGGTGAAGAATTGTTTGGTATTCTTGGTGTTGTCAGGTGTATGAGGACAGAGGAGAATCTGTAAAGAATAGGCCCAACTATTCGGTGTATGTGTAGGCAAAGGGAAAGTGAACCGTAACCAGAGAGAAAGATCCAATGTAGTACTGTCTGACCAAAGGACCCCATAACTCTCAAGCGGCAGTATCGCAACGGGTGGCTGGTGCCCTGGCCAACCTACTAAAAGACAGAAAGGATAAGAGTTGAGGAGTAAAAGGTATAAATCTCCAGTCTTTATGGATTGATAAATAGTGATAAAAAGAACAAAGCAATCTGAAGAAATGCTGCAAGAAATACAAACCTCAATAAACCTATCCGACAGAGGTGGAGTTGAACTACTAATCTTTGGAAGGGATTTCTTTTCACTAGCCGGTTGGTTCTGAATCTCTCCTAACTGTTTACGAGGTGATACCCTGATAAAGGATGATCCTGTTCCTTCGCCCAGTCGCTTCAGTTTGAGATTTTCCTGAGACAAGAACAATACAATTAGTATATTGCTATTACAAACAAAACACTTCACATATATATACAAGTATTGATAAATATCATGAAAGCCAACACATGACATGCGTAAAATATATATCTTGGCACAAAAGTGGAAAACATTACAGCATTAAAGTAAGCACTGCTGCCTTAACATCTTCAGATAATGGATTCTTGAGGAATTTAGGTATGGTATAGGAAACTCTGAACATGAAGATACCACTTTATATGGCTTTAGCTTGAATAAAGCGAACTTTTTCATATTTTTCCAAGCAATACCCTATATTTCAAAGTTATCGATGTATCTCTGTCAACAGACACAATAATGTTTTTAAATTCTTTAATTTTATTGTGCAAATAGATTGAACATGGAAATGTTTAGGGTATGTATAAATTATAGTTAATATTTTTAATTAGTTTTTCATTCTAAATATTAACCAATACCAAATCTACAGGAAAACATAAATAAAGATAAATCTACTTAATGTTTGAGTTTTCAATGATTTTCTATGGTAAGCATTCTTCATGAGTTATAATCATTATGAATTATAATAGGAATATTTAGAGAATTACAAAACATTGCCTTCAAAAACTTAAAATTCTAAATCCCATATAATGTGCATACATGCAGAAATGGAAACCAGTAAAAAAGCTGATCTGAATATAGTACAGTATATTGTAAACATTTATTGGTAATGAAATGCACAAAATGGGTTTAAGAGCATCTACTGCAAAAAATGTTGTGCAATATATTGATGAATTGATGACAAAAGTAAAACAATTGTATTGTTAATTATGTAAATGGTACTGTTTCTTGATAAATATGTTGAATTGTGAAATTTAAATTACTTGCTCTAGAACCTGAATGATAGGGAGTACTGTACTATCAAAAATATGACATAAAATTCCAATAAAGGTCTTTATAAAACAGTAATGAAGACTGCAAAAAAATATCCTTAATAATAAGTGCATTTAACAGTTGATAAAAGATATTAACTATGGTAATCAAAGTGAACTTTTAAAGTATTATAATACTCTAAATTTTAAAAATATGAGAATGGCTCTAAACTCAGTTTCTAACCATACAAGGTGAACTCCCATCTTATAATACAGTATGTCATGTTCCTATCTCAATTGTTTTGATGTATTAATGGATACCACTTAATACAATTCCGGCAACAAACAAATACATACAAAAACTCAAAACTAGCAAAAGAGAATTTGATTAAGACAATTGATAGGCAGCATACAATGCGATTACCTCTTGAAATTATTAAAGGACTTTCAACACAGGATTGTAATAAACACTAAGTGAAAAAAGCCTTACCTTTCCAATGCGTTCACATTCCTTTCTTCTTTTTGCAATAGTAACGCTCAGTTCCTTGTGACCAAGAATAAAACTCCTCAGCTGACGACTGACATGGCTAACACTAATGAGATCTTGAGGACATAAGTGCTTCAGTACCTCATACAGAAGATAATCAGCCTCTTTGAGAATCCTCAAAAATACATTCACAGGTTTCTTTGTTCGTAATATCGGCTTCAAAAGGGGTAACTCTGTGAAACTGGCCTTAGAACTTAATCTTGTTCTTTGGGATCTGAGCGACTGCTGACCTTTCGCAGCATTAAGGGAACTGTCACTAATTTTGTTAGATATTATCTCGATTTCAGTTTCAGCTGTGATGGCTTCACTCTCCAATGATTCCACGGATAAACAAGGCTTTCTAATGGCCTCCAAATTTGGCGAGGGAAATGCTGTAGCTTGACTCTTCCTTACAGTGCTGTTTTCACAGGGAGTACTTGCCAATCTGGAAATTAAGTCAAAGGGAAAGATATAAAGTTAGTTTTGCTAAAATAATACTAAAAGCAATATGTAATGGCTTACATCACTTTGTAGGAGTGTTCTACAAATCACTGATTAAAATTATACTAATAAAATTATTCATTATATAAATGTTCTACCCCATTACTAAGTAATTAATTTCCAAATCAAGTAGAAAAATACTGTAAATTGAAAGCAACAGAGCCAGAAAGAATACTTTTATAGTGAAAAACTTCCTAATATATTTCAATTGATTAGATACTAGGATGAAAGCTACTTATTAACCCTTTTACCCCCAAACTATTTGGAACTTTCCAACCCTTAACCCCCAGGCATTTTTTAAAGCACAATTTGCCATATATTTTTTCTTAAATTGCTTTAACAGCCTTAATTTTTGTCATAGAGAGGTCATGTTGGTCTCATTCTTTAGGAAAATGCCTGAAGTTTCTCATTAAGTCAAAAATATGCAAAAAAAAAATGTTAATAGCAGTTTTTTGCAAGGATGTACCGGTACGTCCATGGTGGTAAAAGGTTTAGTTTTGTGAAACGTACCAGTACGTCCATTGGGGGTAAAAGGTTTAAGAGACAAAATTATCACCAATAGTATTGTAATATATTCAAAAACTTCATGGAAACTTTGTCTCTGACCTCACTGCCATAATTGAAAACACTCATTTCTGCGGTGCTTCAACAGTTCAATATGAGAAACTTCAACCTATCAGAACAATGCAGGATTGATATATCTTGCCCACCGCATGACACACACACAAAAAAAAAAAAAAAAAAAAAAAAAAAAAAAGCCAAAATCTTTTTTGTGCAAAGTCTATCTTGCCAAATGACAAAGATAGCTAATTCTATTTAACTTGACGGGAAAAATATACCTGTCACAAAGTCACCAAAAAGTTAGATCTTGTTTTAATGTATCACAGATCAATTTATGAAATGCTATGAAGATACCCAACTTCTACCATGTAAATTATACCAAATTCAACGTAAAATTATATAATCTAATTCCAACATATCTATAAAACCTCTTTCATAACCTGGTTATGTAAAAAATTGGGATATTTTACATTTTAACAGGATTTTATACCAACCCATTTTTAGCACTCACGCTAATAATTTTATCAAATGTACAGCACAGTATTAACCCTTTCGCCCCCAAAGGACGTACCGGTACGTTCTTGCAAAACATTATGTACATGTTTTTGATAATTTTATGAGAAACTTCAGGCATTTTCCAAAAGAATGAGACCAACCTGACCTCTCTACAACAAAAATTAAGGCTGTTAGAGCAATTTGAAAAAAAATATATAGCAAAATGTGCTTGAAATTTAACCTTATGGTGGGGGTAAAAGGGTTAAGAATCTGCTACAGATACACATAGGTTAATTTCTACATTCTAAAACCTTTGGAAATTCTGAACTAACCTTGTTCTTGCTGCTGGGCCATCAAATAATAAAGGTGCTTTAACAGCAGAAGTATCAGAGGGGATGCCATGGTTCCACGAGCCCCTCGATGACTCAGGAGATGTAAACACTTCTGAACTATATCCTGAGTCATTAGTTGAACTCTCCGAAAGCGATTTCAACCGCTGGCTCCTCCTGCTCAAGGGTCTGCAAATACTTCTGATAGATTCCATTTTTGATCGCCTGAAAAATAATACAGTAGTCGACTTTAGATTTATGTTTATCAAATGATATTTTTGAGTTACTTGATTTAAGAAAATGAGAATACAGTAGTGATTAAGCTAAACCTTAAATTATCATGTAAAAATCCCACTTTTGCAGACATTTTTAATGATAGATGGAACTAGAAAAATCTCTAAACTTTCAATAGCTTTACAAGATGATTTTCATACCTACATTATAAAAAATTGTAAATGTACCGTGACATGTGCAATGTGTATCCATTAAGATAGGCATGGGATAATATCTGTGAAAGAAGCATACTGTAATAGTCTTTTACAATCTACATTAGTGCTGGGCATTGAATATATAGAGCATAAGTCTTTAACTATATTTTGATCAGAGACACTTTTGCATATCAGGATACCCAAGGTAATCGATCTCTTATGTCCTACTTGAATTTTCTCAATTTGATCTTCCTCAATCCGAGTTTTGTCTGCTATTTTTTCTATGATTCCCTAGAAATTGCTACAGGCCTTTGTCCCACAACTCCTTGCTTAGACTAATTTTCTTACAAACTTTTCCCTTTTCCAGCTCAAAACCATCACAAGCTTTGGCACTTCAGCATACCTCCGCACCTGGACTCATCTCTCCACTGCTTCATGAGTTGAAATATGAACACAGGGTTTCAAGAATTCCGTGTTTCTTTATTGACCCCATCATTGAAAAAAAAATTGAGATCCTCCATTATTGTACAGAGTACAAAGTACATAATCATTACTCCCAATGAAGAAACTATGCTAATACTAGAAGCAAAACTTGCGAGAATTAGTTTGTTGGGTAAGTTTCATACACAATCCAGGCCCTTTGAGGAGCTTTTTCAATATACAGTGCTGTAAAATCTGTATACAGTATCATAAACTGGTAATCGTTCCTCTTCGTAAAAGTGACTGTAAGAATACAGTAGCATAACGTTACTCAGTATACTGGGAAAACTTTATTGAGACTTCCATCGAGACTATAAAACAGCTAACAGGACTGATAGGATAAGAAGAATGGGCAGATCAGTTTTTTATTTTTTCTTTTATGAAAAAGAAAGTAAAGGAAAGGGTATTGAGAATGTATCATATTAAAGAAGAGTTGTCAAGAGCCATTAAAAAAACTTATTAATTGTACCGGGTGATGAAATACATAAATGCCGGAGACTGACTGATTTGGTGTAAAAAAATTAATAGTTACCAAAGTAGTGTATCTGGCAACGCATAATGTTAGTAACAAGGATTTTTTCTTAGTTCAACTATCTGAATGGTGTCGCACAATGTGGCTTCCGATCAGATTCTGTTTTCCATATCTTCAACAACCTTCCACTCGATGTCAAGAATAGCAAAAATGTGGCAGCTTTCAAGAAAAACCTGAAGACTTATCTTTTTAGAAAGTGTTATAATAGTGACCTGAAAACTATTAAGCCTGAATACAAATGCTAGCGAAATAACTGATAAGATACAGAGCAAAATATTAACTGGAAAGAAATTATTTCCACACACCAAGGCCCGTCTGAACAGACCTTAAGTAGTGTCTGATGGAGGGCGAGAAATAAACCCGTAAAATTAAAAATTAAATTAATTAAGTTGTGGATACAGGATAATGCTGAAACCTGATTGGGCCTTTGGCTTAAGGATTATCTAAGCAAGCATGTCTTTGTTATTTTAGAGTAATAAAAAAAAGCTTTTGGATAATGGTGATGACATGATATGTATGTTCAATTTCAACTTTGTTGACTATTTATTCTTTGATAAATTTTACACTAAATTTAATGGACAAGAGCCACAGGTTCAGTAATGATTTTTAGTTGTGTAGTGTATCAGTAAATCTCTTGTGCTTCCTAAAATAGAGAAGGAATAGATATCACAGCAAGGTAAATCATCTGAAATTTATTTCAAATAATGTAAAGGTAATAGACCTATAGTCCATTTCTTTTAGCGAGTCATATTTGCACCGACTCGCAGCGGTGCCCTTTTAGCTCGGAAAAGTTTCCTGATCGCTGATTGGTTGGACAAGATAATTCTAACCAATCAGCGACCAGGAAACTTTTCCGAGCTAAATGGGCACCGTTGTGAGTCGGTGCAAATATGACTCGCTAAAAGAAATGGACTATAGTTAGCTAAGTGCAAAAGAATTTCATTGAAGGTTTTTAAAGTGATAGTAAGGAGGACCTCTCACCTTAGGTTAGGCAAGGTAAGTGTGATTATGTTAGACAGCATTCCTGTATTTTCCTACACCTAAAAACTCAATTTCCCCTTGTGATCCACAAGTCTTATTATTCTAGGGATCCTACATCTCTGAAACTACTAATTTCTGATAGAAATCAAGGCTAGCTTTGTCCGAAACATACTATTCCGCAGAAAAATTTTATTCTAATACCTAATCCAGCCCTGGTCTAAATGGTTACTGTTCCCATAACTAATTCTAATTATGGAAGTGCTATTTTTGTCAAAATAACTGGCTTAAAGTTTTGGAAGACTATCAGGTACCAAATCCTTATCAATCAAGCCCCATATGTCCTGTATATATATATGTATATATATGTATATATATATATATATATATAAATACACATACATATCGGAATGTGCCGTCATTCATGTAAGAGTTTCCCCGAGATCATTTACATAGACTTCCTAACACATTCTTGCAATGTTATGAAAAAGGGCTGCAGAATAGACATTAGCAAAACTCGAGTATCCCTTAAGGCTACGCATATTCAAACAGATTTTCATAAATGTACCATGGCATTGTATCTTTATGAACGATGAATAACAATAGAATAGCCTACATTAGGTAGTCTCTATTCCTAAATTCATGACCAAAGCTTAAGCTTGAGTCCATTAAAAAACAAGGCACCACACTGGCAAAATGTGTACAAACAATCACACTATCAATCACTGCCTTTAGGTTAGGTTAGTTCCTCGACTATTAAATATTATTATTATTATTACTATCCAAGCTACAACCCTAGTTGGAAAAGCAAGATGCTATAAGCCCAGGGGCTCCAACAGGGAAAAATAGCCCAGTGAGGAAAGGAAATAAGGAAATAAATAAATGAAGAGAACAAATTAACAATAAATCATTCTAAATGTTCATTAAGTTACACAAATGCTTAAATAATCAAATGTTGCTTCATGATCCAAATACCAGTCTGAACATCTAAGTCAATAATGGAAAACGATCGATCGCAAGCTCAAGAATTCAAATTACTACCCAAAGTAAAAGTAAAAGTTGAAAAAAAGGGTAACCATAGCTAACCTATGCATGTTTGCTGGCCATCATACACGACTGAATACCCTACATTATGTATTTAACAAATAACTTTTCAACGTGGCTAATACCTTCAATTTTCATGTTTGAAAGTCTGGTGTGAAATTGATAAACGGATCAGCTTTCAAAGTCAACTTACCGATGGCCTATCCAATGCTTTAATGACAAAATTTCTGGTACAATGAACCCAGAATCTGTTTAGCCAAACTAACATTAAAATACGATGCATAATCCATTAAATATCCACCCAATAATACCCGATATCCTTACAGGGCATCGAAGATCGATAAGAAAAAGTTGTGATGCCGAGCAAAGATCAAACAGAAACATCAATACAACGGAAACCAGGCTGCATGAGCGTCCTATTTTCCCGTTAATACTTAAAATATGTTTACAATCCACTTACTTTTTACAGAAGAACGTTACGATATAAGTTCTGTCAACTTTTATAACGAAAGGACGCCAACACAATGAAAATATACACTATAATTCCATCTTTCTTCCGGATGATAGAGAAAGCTCACCCAGTCTCCGCCTCCACTTCAACTGATTCCAATTTGAACCGTTCGCGGTGATCGTGACGTCACAACGTAAACAAATCCTATGACTAAAGTTTCCAGCTAGCATTTTTCAGGCCAAAAAACCTCACATATGGTCTTTTTTAATTAGTTGGCCTTTAGGAATATCATGAAAAAAATCAGAACTTAATTACTATACATTTGACTTTTTCTACTAATGGTTTGGCCTTTTAAAGCTGCGGTTAATTAGAAGTTAGCCTCTTCTCATTTACAAATCCTGGCAACCTACCTATGACAGTATGGAAACCGCGCAAATACTGATTCATTTTACCCTTTAATGTTTAAATGGAATACAAAAACTTTCTTCTTGCATATTTTGAATGCATCAAGAATTAATTTATGAAATTAATAGGTTTTTGTAAACGTATGATTATAGCAACTGTGAAAACGATAAATCAAATATGAGAAAGATCATAAAACGAGAAAGTCGCATGCCAGCATACGATCATCTGGGCAGAGATGCCGGGCTACCAATGGGCTAGTACTACTGTACTGAACGGTATTCCGGCAGGGTACTTTTAATTTTGAATTTGAAATATTAGATAGATTTAATTCAAAATAAAAATCGTATAATTGTAATTCTAGACAACGAGAACGCGATAGATTAGTTTTAGCGTCTCTATGGATGGTTCATACACTATTCTTCAAATCGTAAGTAAATTTTGTGTTAAAATGTCATTCTCAGAATGATGCAACAGCAAACTGAGCAAATTGAACGTGTAGAAAGATCAAGTGTTCTAGATAGCCATATATTTAAACACAATCATACAATACTTGAAATAAGAATAAGCCTTATAGACAGAGTTTTGCAACATCGTTGAATATAGCATTACTTACTAGTTGCATATTCTTCTTCTTCTTCTTCTTCTTCTTCTTCTTCTTATTATTATTATTATTATTATTATTATTATTATTATTATTATTATTATTATTATTATTATTATTATTATTATTATTATTATTATAAGCTAAGCTATATCTCTAGTTGGGAAAGCAGGATGCCATAATCCCAAGAGCTTCGATAAGGAAAAACAGTCCAACGTGGAAAGGAACAAGGAAATAAACAAACTACAGGAGGAGAAATAAACAACCAAAATGAAATATTTCAAGAACAGTAACAACATTAAATTAGATGTTAGATCCTTCATACATAAACTATAATAACTTAAAAAAATAAGATAAGATAGCATAGCGTGCATGCATAGATATCCTACCATAGACTCCACATGAACCGACAACCGAGCACGCATACCGGTAAACGACAGCCATCTTGCAGCGGGAACTTATCAAAGTCATTTGGTAGAAATTAAGTTCTCACCATTGTTTATTGTTAGTTTGCACCAAAGACAACTAGTGATATTTGAAGTGTAATCGCTCAGAGAACACACACACACACACACACACACACACACATATATATATATATATATATATATATATATATATATATATATATATATATATATACATATATATATATATATATATATATATATATATATATATATATATATATATATATATATATATATATATTCTTTTTTGTCTCTTATTTTTATTACCATCATTATTCTTTCCATAGCTCTTTGAGTTGTAAGTAGCTTATGTTCTAAGGCTTTATCAAGGCTCCAAGTTTCTGATGCATACGTTTACACTGGTAGGACTATCTTATTAAATACTTTTCTTTATATATATATATATATATATATATATATATATATATATATATATATATATATATATATATACATACATACAGGAAGGTTGGGACATCTGGAACGCCGTAGATTTGATATAAATAGGATGAAGAAAAGCCAGCGTAGCATCATACATGTATTTTCTAAATTTTCGAGACTTTAGGTCTCATCATCAGGGCTGTAAAATATACAAAATATACAAATTTAAAAAAATACTGAGTCTTTTTTTTAATTTGTATATTTTGTATATTTTACAGCCCTGATGATGAGACCCAAAGTCTCAAAAATTTGGAAAATACATGTATGATGCTACACTGGTTTTTCTCCATTCTATATATATATATATATATATATATATATATATATATATATATATATATATATATATATATATACATATATATATATATATATATATATATATATATATATATATATATATATATATATATATATATATATATAAATATATATATATATATGTATATATATATATATATATATATATATATATATATATATATATATATGTATATATATATATATATATATATATATATATATATATATATATATATATATATATATATATTTCTGTGGGAAATGTGTTACCAATAAAATATTGTTCCTGGACATAAAATTGCATACAACCTCATCAGTAGCGCTACTGGAGCCATGCAAAAACTGCCCTTTTTTGGGGTCAAGGTTTTCTAAACTGATTCTGGTACTTTGAACCCTGCTGATTCAAATAAGCTTTTGGGCCATCTGAAATTTTGCCCGAAATCCAAGATGGCGGCCAAAATCCAAAATGGCCGCCAAAAATCACAAAATATTTTTTCACGGCGTTGGGTTTACCTATCAAGATGCTTTTTTTCTCCCAGAATAGCTATTTTTAGGCAGAGGAATATGACCCTCTAGTATAAATTCCGAAAAAAATTGATTTATCCTGGCGAAATCAAAGATGGCCGCCGGAGTCGGCCCACCAACTTACGGATTGCTATAACTCCAGTTCTAGATGGGCTATGACAATAATATTGGTCTCTATCCCTAGATTTTCAGGGAAAAGGAATTCAAATTTGTCATCACTTTGAACCATAGGCTACTCTGTCACGGTGAAAATTCACTATAGCTGCATAGGCCGATATGCATTATCGGTTATTTCCTAATCACTGTGATTTTGTGAATATCTTTACACTGTGCACTACTTAATTTCAATCATTTAAGGTTTATTGTCATGTTAAAGGGTCTGAATGTCCATAATAATGTCTCATAAACACTAATTTATGACACAAGCAATAACTTCACACTCTCATGAATTTTCTCTTCATGAAAGTTTGAAGAAATTGCATACCATCTGTATCATTCTTATGAAACTAACCAGAAGTTTATTTCAGATTCATTGAAACCGTGGAAAGGATAACAAAATGGCAGCCACTCCATTTCTAAGCAAAGGGCCAAGTAGAGGACTTTGTAGTCTCTGCAACAAACTGGTCAATGATAATGAAGACATGGCCAAGATTGGACTAGCTGCACTTGAGTCACTGAAAGGATTAGCAGAGAGGTGGGCTTCAACTTTGATCGTACCTTTGCAATGATGTGACTAGTCTTAATGAAGACATCTGTTGCTTGTTCATTTGTAGAGTATCCACCTTGCATCGGGCCTCCTCTGACCTTCACTTCTCGGTTAATGGTTGTCTCTGTGATCAGGTCACCATGGATAGTGGAGAAGGGTTTGCCTGACAAGGAACCTCCAAATCCATCCTTTACAAGGTCTTCCCATGCATCTTTGTGAGTCCTCTTCAGATTCTGTAAGTTAATGTGTTGGAAAGTCAAGTATCGGGCATAATTCACATGCCCGAATGCAAAGCATTTTGGCAGTAGGGTCCTTTCTGCCGCTAAATGCATCATGATATCCTTTTCCCTCACTGCAGAAATCAAACTCAGCATTGAAGAAACATCTCTCAAGTATTCCACTGTCAATTTGGCTTGTGTCCCTTCAGCTTGCATAAGCGATGCATCAAGGTTTTCAGCAGATGGACTACATCTCAGCTTGGCAATCAGCTCCATGGTAGGCACATCTAGCTTCTCACTAACTTTCTCAGTTGTAATCCTGTACATTAGGAGTGCCTCAAATGTCTGTTTGTGAAGCCTCACACTTCTTGCATAGTGTCGACCTTCTATGGCTTGGGCAACTGATCCATCGGCAATTGCTTTGGCATCGACCCACCAGTCACTTAACCCTAAACACCAATACTTCTTGTATAGAACTTTGAGATTCACCAGGATGGTGTGAAATCCACCCATCAGTGGTATGATTTTGTCATACCTATCTTGCTGAAGCCAAGAAATGATCAACATTTTACCGTTGATAGCTTCATCTGCATGTGCAAAAATGTAATCTACTTACAGGCCATCAGCTATTTGCAGAATCATATCCATGTACCACTTGATTACATTGTCACTTGGAGGTAGGGGGACAACAGGGAGGTACTCCAGCTTGCACTTGCTAGTTTCGCACTTCGTGACATTCTTCATAAATGAAGTCCAAGATCCAACTGGTCCCAGCGGTTCTTTGTCAACATCAGGAAGACACTGGTCCATGCAGGTATCTCCGATAGCACTTACTAATGCCCAGGCTATGTTGCGTTGAAGAGAGTCATCTATCAGCTTTGAATCTTTGTAATCATCAGTGAAGTCTGGAAATGATGGAGGTGGTGTCTTATTCTTCTTAGGGATCTTGAAGGATCCATAGTCTGGTGGCTCGTTGTCTTGAATATCTTGTTCATGCTCCTTTCTTGGAACTGTAGACCCCGCTGAGGGATCACCATCACGTCTGGCTTGGAAGATTGTCCCTGTTGTGTGATGTGTAGTGTGTGCTCCGGTAAGAGTTTGCAGCTTGCCGTCTGAATTATCGAAGGTGACATGAACACTGCGGCCGCTAATAAAACCGGGAGGGAGCATCTTATGTTGCATGGTAACTGACTTTGCCCAATTGCTATTCAACTGGCGCACATCAGAGTATGAGATTCCAACCCCGCAGCGATGAAGAAGTGTCGTGGCTTCCTTGCTGCCTGTTATCCGATGAACAGTTAGACTCAGTGCAGTTCCAATAGGCAAACGCTCAGAGGTTACCACCTTCTCCCAACTCTGGCTGATAGCTGAAATTTTTTCTGCTTCTGCTTTGCTTGGAGAACAGGCATAACCATTAGCATCGACGGATCTCCGTGGGTTTATTGACCAACTGATGGCGTTGTATAGACATTGTAGGGGTCTATAACTATCTAGAAGACTATATAACTCTTCCGCATCAAGAGGCCACTTGATTGTCAGTCTTTGGGTAATCTTTCGTCGAATAAGTCTTGCAAATGCTTTGGTCAAATCCATCTCTCGTAGACCATGGCCCTGAATGGTAGCCGCAGTGTACGCAACAGGATTCACTTCACTGGAGTGTACCAGTAGCCGTTTGCCTATCTTGTGGAAAGAGACTGACTCGCCATACTTCTCAATTAATCTTTTTTTCAGTGTGTAGGTCTTTGAGATAGGTGGGTCCGAAAGTCCTTCGTCTTCACCCATTTCCTTGATGTCATTTATCAACTCTGACAGCAGGTATGCATCATGATTTTCAAGGACATTTCTGGTGAATAGGCGGAAGAACTGATCCATAATGCATGTTCTCAGTGTTTCCTGTTTCTCAGCATCCAGTGAAAGTGACTTCGCGTCATGACCGTACATATAGGTAAAGCTTCGGTAACATTGCTTATGATAGTAGAAGTCCTGCGTAAAGACGTCATATGATGTTCCACCAAGAAGGACCTTCAATCTGACAGCAGCTTCGTGGTGTTTATTGGTAGAATCCTCGATCCATTTCTCCATTGCCTGCTGGAGATTGGTGAAAGCATTATCTTCACAACACCTTCCAAGTCCACCTTCATTAAAAGCATTTTTATCAGCGACCGATGCTTCATTGCAAACAAAGCAGACCTTCTTTTGCAGTGATCCCCGCCGAACTCTGTATGGCTGAGGCGCAGGTTGGCTAGTGATGATTCTGAACCTGATTCTTCTGCAGACCCTGATTGCTGAAGTTGGCGTGACTGACTTTCTAGACGGCCCAATCTATTTCGAAAGTTGATACGACAACTGTCATGAATTATGAACTCATGTTTCTCTAAATCTAGCCTAAGTGTCGCTAATCTAAATTCTGAATACGGGAACTGTGAGGACAAAGCTAACCTGCTGTCAATACAAGCCCACCTCTCTGCTAATCCTTTCAGTGACTCAAGTGCAGCTAGTCCAATCTTGGCCATGTCTTCATTATCATTGACCAGTTTGTTGCAGAGACTACAAAGTCCTCTACTTGGCCCTTTGCTTAGAAATGGAGTGGCTGCCATTTTGTTATCCTTTCCACGGTTTCAATGAATCTGAAATAAACTTCTGGTTAGTTTCACAAGAATGATACAGATGGTATGCAATTTCTTCAAACTTTCATGAAGAGAAAATTCATGAGAGTGTGAAGTTATTGCTTGTGTCATAAATTAGTGTTTATGAGACATTATTATGGACATTCAGACCCTTTAACATGACAATAAACCTTAAATGATTGAAATTAAGTAGTGCACAGTGTAAAGATATTCACAAAATCACAGTGATTAGGAAATAACCGATAATGCATATCGGCCTATGCAGCTATAGTGAATTTTCACCGTGACAGAGTAGCCTATGGTTCAAAGTGATGACAAATTTGAATTCCTTTTCTCTGAAAATCTAGGGATAGAGACCAATATTATTGTCATAGCCCATCTAGAACTGGAGTTATAGCAATCCGTAAGTTGGTGGGCCGACTCCGGCGGCCATCTTTGATTTCGCCAGGATAAATCAATTTTTTTCGGAATTTATACTAGAGGGTCATATTCCTCTGCCTAAAAATAGCTATTCTGGGAGAAAAAAAGCATCTTGATAGGTAAACCCAACGCCGTGAAAAAATATTTTGTGATTTTTGGCGGCCATTTTGGATTTTGGCCGCCATCTTGGATTTCGGGCAAAATTTCAGATGGCCCAAAAGCTTATTTGAATCAGCAGGGTTCAAAGTACCAGAATCAGTTTAGAAAACCTTGACCCCAAAAAAGGGCAGTTTTTGCCTGGCTCCGACCTGTCTGTAACTTATCTTCTCATTATTATTATTATTATTATTATTATTATTATTATTATTATTATTATTATTATTATTGTTGTTGTTGTTGCTTGCTAAGCTACAACCCTAGTTGGAAAAGTAAGATGCCAGAAACTCAATTGCTCCAACCGGGAAACTAGCCCGGTGAGTAAAGGAAATATGGAAATAAATAGGCCACAAGAAACGCAATGAAGAATCAAAATAAAATATTCAAGAATATTAACAGCATCAAAATAAATTTTTCATAAATAATCTATAAAAACTTCAAAATGACAATATGAAGAAAAATATATAGAATAGTGTGCCCCAAGACAGTGGAAGACCATGGCACAGAGGCCATGGCACTACCTAAGACTAGAGAACAGTGGTTTGAAGTTGGAGTGTCCTTATCCTAGAAGAGATGCTTACCACAACTAAAACTAGAGTCTCTTCTATCCGTATCAAAAGGAAAGAAGCCACTGAACAGCTACAGTGCAGTAGTTAACCCCGTGAGCGAGAAAGAATTGTTTGGTAACCTCAGTGTTGTCAGGTGTATTAGGACAGATAACGTGGAAAGAATAGGCCAGAGGGATGGGGAACCTGCGGCCTTAAGGCCGCATACAGCCTTCTGGACCATCAAGTGCGGCCTTCTACGGCCTTTGATATATGTACAGTATGTGTAGTAGGCTATATATCTGATTTGACACTGAATATTGTGTTTGAAATCTTTCTAATGTATGTACACACACAAATATGTACACACGGACAATAGGAAAGTTGTGTGAAGAATTTTCTTCACTCTTCTTCTTTCAATCGTATTTTTAGCTCTCTTCTACTAATACTACAGCTACCCCTTAAACATTCTCTCCTTTATCTAGTTTTCTTTAACAAACATAGGGATTACTAATCTAAACTTAAACTTGTTGACAGTGGCGCACGCCATGCTCGTGACGTCACAGCGTAGATACGCCCAATAGAGGGCCTTAGTCGTAACCCCGGCGTATGTTGGTTCTTTCCTTAAGCTACGTGGGTCGAGATTAAATTCCTAAACTGAATTTTAAATATAAATTTCAATACTGCTGAATTAATGCATTTTATATTTCTCAATACCAATTAAGGTTTGTTAATTTTAAGATGTATGCCCATCGCACCAGTCCATTGCTAATTAATCATTTTAAATATTAATTTTTAGCAAGCCAGAATAGGTAGGATTGTTGTGTATATAAACTCCCTTAGAGCAGCAAGATTTCTCTAAAGTATTTAGTACAAAATCCTGCCTCCTCTGCACTCCTTGCAACAATATATTGCCCTGTCCTGAAGTCCCGATATGGCACCCTCAATGGATTACCGTGCGCATCAAGCTCCTCACCTGTCTGGAAAGGTGAAGCCAGGTGATCTCCTCGACCTTAGCGTCGACCCCATTCAACGAGAAGCTGCCCTGGCTTGCTGACCTGCCTGGTCATTGAACCCGTGCACCTCTGGCTCACCCCCCGCACCCTCTCTCCCAAAACTCGACTCACAAAAGGTTGCTGCCGGTCGGAGAGATTGAGAAGAAGAGGACCCTGGTGTACCTAGTTGCAGCCAAAGTGAGAATTTTTGGGGTGAGCCAGGCAATAGTGCAACGTGCCAATTAGTGCGACAACCAGGTCAACAGCCACCACGGGCATAGGACTAATCTTAAAGGAGTGCAGGTACTACATCAATGGCCATTTAGTTTTCCCCCAATTCTTAGCTTAGACTAATTTTAACTTTATAGGAAACATGGCTAATTACAATATTCGGACTGTGTGCGGTGGGATTGTGTGTAAATATTTTTCCGTTATCATTTCTGGTTTGAGACTAGCATAGTCTCTGGGTCACGTGGGCCACGTGCCAGACCCCATTAGATTTTTGATTGTTGCAGACCACGTGTCTAACCCATCATTTTCATTATTTGAATTGCATCTCTTTTGATACGATTTTTTGTGTTGTTAAGATGTCCGTTTTGTTTTAATGTAAATTTGTGAATAAATCAATATTAGGTTAATTAAACCTCCTTAGTATTTTTGCTCCCTCATCTATTTTAATGTGTGAAATGAATAGTTGATCACGGGACAAAGTACCCAATATTTAAAGAGAAAACCTAAGTAAGTCTATAGGTGGTAACAGCGAGAAACTTTGCATTAATATATTTGCTTCGAAGGTAAAGATCCTTATCTTTAAACTTTTAAACTACTTTACATCACTGCTCCCATTTTGGATTTTGTCTTAATTACATTAACGTAAAATAACTGTCCAGCATCTCATTGGGGTAGCTGGGACGGAGCCGGAACAGAGCCTGAGAATGAGATGACTATAGACCTGACAAAGCTAGAGTAGGCCATAAATTGATATTTCTACGTGTGGAGTACTCCGGCCTCTGGACAGTAAAATTTCCCCCTTTTGTATTTAAAGAGTGATGGTTAGTGAATTGTGACAGCAAAGTATTAGCAGGGTGTTTGTGCCCCGAGAGTAAGTGCTCATATCCTCCCCTGTTGAACTTTATGTAACTGTTATAAGGAGACTTTCCCGGACTAAGTTCCCACTCAGAACACAACCATAAAAAATTCTCCACAAGTTGTGTTCAGTGATATACCTATATATATATATATATATATATATATATATATATATATATATATATATATATATATATATATATATATATATATATATATATATATATATATATATTCTCTTAAAATACGAAAAAATGCATCCCTGTTAAAGGTGTGCATGTGGTTCTTTGACATAAAGCAATGTTACCAATGGCGTTTTTATACAAGCTCTATATTTCTGGAAAATTACAAAATTTTACATGAATGGATAAATTTACAGGTACATTTAATATTCTGGGTCTTTTCGGTTTGAGTGCCTATCGAATTTTAATGTTTTTTTTTTATTCCAATGTATGTATTTTGATGTGGAAAACCCAAAAATGATAACCATTTTGTGGAGAAATTATTTATTGATGGATGTGATAGGTAGTGGCTGTAAGGTTGCAGGGGCTAGGCCTAGGTAGGGGTACAGGGCCCTAGGTTAGGTGGTTGTATTAGGTTCGGTAGTGTCCCGAAAATCACTGTGGCCTTAAGGGGGGGGGGGGGGTCGCAGGGGGGGGGGGGGGGCGCGGAGGCGCCCCCCCCCCCCGGTAGGCCTAGGTAGGGATACAGGGCCCCTATGCTAGGTTAGGTGGGTTTTCTTAGGTTCAGTAGTGCCCTGAAAATCAAGAAAGCGCTCAGAGAAATCGCAGCATTTCAGTAAGATATTGATTGATATAAGCCAATTTAAGTGTTAATAAATAATTTCTCTACAAAATGGTTACCATTTTAGGGTTTTCCACATCAAAATACATACTTTGGAATAAAAAAAACATTTAAATTCGATAGGCACTCAAACCGAAAAGATCCAATATTCTTAACACTAAGGAAGCGTTAATTGGTTGCAGCAAACTGGCATCACAGTGACGATGGTCATTTTATTCTATAAATGTTTCAAACCGAAAAATTCTACTTACACTCTATGCTAATGTAACATAAACCATTCGACAAATATTTTCCTTATACACACACACACACACACATATATATATATATATATATATATATATATATATATATATATATATATATATATATATATATATATATATATATATATGTGTGTGTGTGTGTGTGTGTGTGTGAGTGGGGATACCTTCACGTGGTGAAATGGTTTGTGAATGTCATGAACAGCAAGGCTGTACTAGTCAGGGTCACCTATACTATGTTGGTTTGCTGTGATCGATCAGACAAAAGTCTCCCACCATCACCAACCCACAGTGGCCAGCATGATGATGGAAATGGCCAAACCCAAGGCATGAATAAGGACATGTCTGAGGTCTTTGTCCCTGCAGTGTATACATCGTTATTCATTCATTAAATTATCTAAAATGTCTAACATAAAGAACAATTCTTGTCTCTGTACCAAAAGCTTCAACCGTTTTTTAATCTACTCAACCAATTATATTTTAAAATATTGTTTTCTATGTTATCTCAGATTTCTACGAAATCAGTATCCTATCTTATCGTTCTGTGCACAATGAATATTCACAGAATTATTATCAATACTAATATATTAGGTATCCTGTAATATTGTGTAGAGATTAGACTTTATTAGGTATAACATTTCGATATCTTTCATTAACCAGTGTCTGACATTTTGATATTCAATAAATAATAGAGGTAAACTATAAGTTAGAAAGTAGACCTACTTTTTGACACATCGTCTAGCTTAAGTATACATACTTTACTTAGGTTCAGCGGGAAAAAAAGCTATTAGGATTCTTTATATAAACCAAAAACATAAAATAGTACTAATTGAAACAGTTACTGACTTAGAATATTGCCATAATTATTAAATATTATGCTGTTTACAATCAAGAATTTGACATTTTTATCGTCATCTATGTCTTTCAAGTATCTGTTGTTTCACAATGTAAACAAAACATTGTCCGAGAAGTAACGTTTTAATGGCGTGACTCATGGCGTTACTTAAGTTTTTTTTTTTTTTTAGTTCATTGGTGATTTAAGTGTCCTATACTAGCCTTAGTGACGTGAATTGCGTTAGTTCATTCTGCGTATAAGGTAAGTTCAAGCCACTTTGAAATAACTTAAAATCGTACAAGGCAGGTTACCTATACGGTGATTGGGTAGCAATATTGGTACAGACGTTTGAAGGTCTCCACGAGTGGCAGTGGCAAGGGACAGGGACAATGCCCTAGTGACTGACCATATATACACATGATTCGCCCAAGCCCCCTCTCCTACAAAGCTAGGACCAGGAAGGGCCAGGCAATGGCTGCTGATAATCCAGTAGGTAGACAGGTTATTCGGTAATTTTTTATTGTATTACAGGGTGAGATTTCGAACAGAAAATATGTTTTCCTAAAGTAAATAACGTGATTTAACCGAATTTGATGTTCATTTCAATCGGGAACAAACAGATCAACCAATTCGGGTAATTTCAAGTTGCACGGTGTCACTTCTCTTACGAATGTACTGCGAACGATAACATTAGCAACGTTACCAATAATACACAGTGTTACCAACGTTGACGTATGGTACACAGAGTTACCAACGGCACGCTGACATTACTAACGATAGTAATGATTGAAACCGGTTCTTCCCAAATCCCCAGCCACAAAATATTTTCGTTTATTGATAAATTGTGGTGGCCAAACTTGACAATAGGTTCACATTTATATTTGTATCCTAAAGTTTATTTTACAAAAGGTTAAAAATTTATGAATGCAAAGGTTACAAGTGCAAAGTTACATATTAAAGTAAGTATCAGGTGTTTAAAGGTCTCCATGAATGGCAGAGGCAAGGAACAGTGACAATGCCTTATGACTGACTATATATACACAGGATTCACCCAAGCCCCTTCTCCTCCAAAGCTAGGACCAGGTAGCGCCAGGCAATGGCTGCCGAGAACGCATTATTATTATTATTATTATTATTATTATTATTATTATTATTATTATTAGCCAAGCTACAACCCTAGTTGGCAAAGCAAGATGCTCTAAGCCCAAGGGCCCCAATAGGGAAAAATAGCCCAGTGAGGAAAGGGAATAAGGAAATGAACCTCTAACCTGATTTTTTTGTCTTTTATTGATAAGTTATAGTGGTTAAACTTGACAATAAGTTCATATGTACATCTGTATCCTAAAGTTTTTTGTTCAGAAGTTAATAACTTATAAATGCAAATGTTACAAGTACAAAAGTTACATATTAAAGTAATTATTAGAAAAATAGGTTTTACACCTATTTCCATACTATTTTATCAATATATATTTTAGTAAACACTTGACTCTACTCATAAGTATGATGAGGTAGAAAACACTATATAATCTATAGTGATTCGTTGTTTTAGAAATTTATGATGCATTTGTCATATTATAGGTTCCACAAGAGATGTGATATTGACTCATTGAAATATATTTTTCGAAGGAAATGGGCATTTTTCTAAAGGGAAAAGTTGGATTTTACCAGGAAATGTTTTCCCGTCTGTAAATACAATAATACCGTAAATTTAAGACCTAATGTCTTTATTTACTTGTTATTTTGTTTACTCGTAGTGGAAGTGCACATAGGCTTAGGGTAGAACTTCATAATGTGATGACTTTTTTTTAAGATTATGGCGTTATTATTATTATTATTATTATTATTATTATTATTATTATTATTATTGTTGTTGTTGTTGTTGTTATTACTATTATTATCATTATTATTATTATTATTATCATTATTATGATTATTATTATTATCATCATCATTGTTGTTGTTGTTGTTATAGATATTACTATTATTATTTTCATTATTATTATTATTCTTATTATTATTATTATTATTATTATTATTATTATTATTTTTATTATTATTGTTATCATCATTATTATTACTACTTCTACTTCCCAAGCTACAACCCTGTTTGGAAAAGCAGAATACTATAAGCCCAAGGGCTCCAACAGGTAAAGTAGCTCAGTAAGGAAAGGAAGTAAGACAATTGTAAAGAAACTATATAAAAGTATTGAATATAAAAAATGAAATATTCTTAAAGTCAATAACATTAAAATAGATTATTCATATATAAACTATCAAACGAGACATATCAAATTGTTTAACAGAAAATAATTTGTATGTTGGCATATTGTCAATCTATTCTGTCTTATTATTAAATTGAAGAAGGTTCACCAGCCCAATATGTTGTATATCTATTTGCGTATTAACTATGAAGCATGGTTCGTGTGTTCGTTTGTTTAAGAACGCCTTGCCTTATGC
>NC_090754.1:38283384-38305884 GCF_036898095.1 Palaemon carinicauda | reverse complement strand
TGGACCCCTGGACTGGCCAACATGATTGAGACTTAGACTAGACTGTTTATGGTCTGTCTATACTAGTCAATATTATCATCATCAGCCGTAACTGGTCCACTGCAGGACAAAGGCCTCAGACATGACCTTCCACTCTCGGGTATTTATGGTTTTTTCTATGCCAGTCTATACCCGTTAGTTTTCTTAGTTCGTCAATACATCGTCTTCTCTTCCTTCCCCTGCTCCTTTTGCGCTCTCTAGGGACCCATTATTATTATTATTATTATTATTAATTGTTATTACTTTATTATTATTATTATTATTATTATTTATTTGTTATTTTATTATTATTATTATTATTATTATTTATTTGTTATTTTATTATTATTATTATTATTATTATTATTATTATTATTATTATTATTATTTATTTGTTATTTTATTATTATTATTATTATTATTATTACTTTCTAAGCTACAACATTAGTTGGAATAGCAGGATGCTACAAGCTCAGGGCTTCAACAGGGAAAATAGCCCAGTGAGGAAAGGAAACAAGGGAAAATTAAATATTTCAAGAACCGTGACTAACATTAAAATATAAATATAAACCATAAAAAACTTTAACGAAACAAGAGAAAGAGAAAGGAGATAGAATAATGTGCCGGAGTGTACACTCAAGTAAGAGAACTCTAACCCAAGACAGTGGAAGACTATAGTACAGAGGCTATGGCACTACCCAAGACTAGAGAACAGTGGTTTGATTTTGGAGTGTCCCTATCCTAGAAAAGCTGTTTACCATAGCTAAAGAGTCTCTTCTACCATTACCCTTAAGAGGAAAGTAGCCAGAGAGAGAGAGAGAGAGAGAGAGAGAGAGAGAGAGAGAGAGAGAGAGAGAGAGAGAGAGAGAGAATAGAATATTGTTTTCCGATTTTGTTCAAAATGTGACTATTATCTAAGTATATAGTTTTATTTCCTCCAAAGAAATGTTGATGATAAATATATTTCATCTATTTTGATAAGTACATTCGTCGTTCCTCGTAATGTTTATACAGTGAGCGAATAAGATGTGAAAAGGCTTTTTTTGAATATATTTCTTATACCATTTTACCATATACATTTCTCTTCCATCTATATCCTAATTCTTTTTTTTTTGTTTTGTAACTCCAAGAGTCTTAAATTTTCTTTTATAATTGCTTACGTTCTCAAGACAGAGATTTACCAGTAATATATCAGGGACCATTGACATATTTTCAACACTTTTCTTAACTATATTAATATTTTTATAAATCTTTTTCCGTATTGAATTGGGATAATGATTTCAGTTTGAGAATATTTTAACTATGTTCTATCTTAGCAGATTTTCATGATCATTTTTATATTTACCACCAACTAGACACTATAAATTGTTCTTATTTCTTATGATACATTTTTTTTTTTTTGTAACTCTAAGATTCTTAAATTTTCCTATATAACTGCTTACGTTCTTAAGAGACAGAGATTTACCAGTAATATATCAGGGACCAGTGACATATTTTCAACACTTTCTTAACCATATTAATTTTTTTTATTAATATTGTTCCATATTCATTTGGGATAATGATTTCAATTTAAGAATATTTTAACTGTTCTATCATTGCAGCTTATCTTGATCATTTTTATATTTACCACCAACTAAACAATTGAAATTATTCTCATTTCTTATGATACATTTTAAATCAACTACAAAAAGATAAAATACCTTGCCTTTTGAAAGGATAAAAATACATGAATATATTTTTTATATTTTTATTTATCAGAAATATACAACTTCGTTCGATTATGTAAACATGATACATTTGAAACAGGAATGTGTTTTAGGTATGAAATAAATTATGAAAATATAGCTATTGATGATATCTATTTACATTTGATGAAAAACACATGGAATGAATGAAAAAGATGAAATAAAATTATCTAAATATAAATAATCTTGAAAATGATGAATTTAGTCCACTTCTTCAACAGTGGGCCCTCCTCCTGCACTACTGTATTGCTTGTTGTTGTTGTTGTTGTTTGCCCTAAAAGTGGGTCCCTGGCCCTGTGCCCCTCCGGCGTAGATCTTGGCAGCGATGGGCCTCCAGGCCTCTTCCAGCCTCTTCATCTTCTCCTGGAACTCCTCCTTCTCGGCCAGCTGATTGCGGTCAATCCAGGTCAGCGTCTCCTCGATCAGCTGCTTCACGCTGCTCTTCTCCTGGTCGTTGATCTTGCTGGACACAGCTTCCTCACTCAAGCTGTTCTTGACGTTGAGACACAGCGATTCCAACTGATTCTTGGCATCAATCCTCTCCTTCTGCTTGGCATCTTCGGCTGCGTACTTCTCGGCCTCCTGCACCATGCGGTCGATGTCCTCCTTGCTGAGACGGCCTTTGTCGTTGGTGATTGTGATCTTGTTGGACTTTCCTGAGGACTTGTCCACTGCAGACACATTCAGGATGCCGTTGGCGTCGACGTCGAAGGTGACTTCGATCTGGGGCACGCCCCTGGGAGCTGGGGGGGATGCCAGTCAGGTCAAACTTGCCCAGAAGGTTGTTGTCTCTGGTCATGGCGCGTTCTCCCTCGTAGACCTGGATGGTCACAGCTGGCTGGTTGTCAGAGTAGGTGGTGAAGACCTGCGTCTGTTTGGTTGGGATGGTGGTGTTCCTCTTGATCAGAGAGGTCATGACCCCGCCGGCAGTTTCTATGCCCAGAGAGAGAGGAGCCACGTCCAGAAGGAGGAGGTCCTTGACGGCGTCTGACTGATCTCCTCGAAGGATGGCTCCCTGTACGGCTGCACCATAAGCCACTGCCTCGTCAGGATTGATGGATTTGTTCAGATCCTTCCCATTGAAAAACTCCTGCAACAGTTTCTGCACCTTTGGGATACGGGTTGACCCCCCAACCAGCACAATGTCGTCGATGCTGCCCTTGTCGAGCTTGGCATCTCTTAGGGCTTTCTCCACAGGGGCAAGGGTGTTGCGGAAGAGGTCAGAACACAGTTCTTCGAACCTGGCACGAGTTATGGAGGTGTAGAAGTCGATGCCTTCGTAGAGAGAGTCAATTTCTACGTTTGCTTGAGCGGAAGAAGACAAAGTGCGCTTGGCCCTCTCACAGGCTGTGCGCAGACGTCTGATCGACCTCTTGTTTCCACTGATGTCCTTCTTGTACTTTCTTTGGAATTCCTGTAGGAAGTGATTGACCAGGCGGTTGTCGAAGTCCTCCCCTCCCAGGTGGGTGTCTCCTGCTGTCGATTTCACCTCAAAAACTCCATCGTCGATGTTCAGGATCGACACATCAAAGGTGCCACCACCAAGATCAAAGATCAGGACATTACGTTCTCTGCCACTCGCTGCTTTCTTGTCCAATCCATAGGCAATGGCTGCTGCTGTAGGTTCATTGATAATTCGTAGGACATTCAAGCCTGCAATTGTGCCTGCATCTTTAGTGGCCTGTCTCTGAGAATCATTGAAGTAGGCTGGCACTGTGATGACGGCGTCCGACACCTTCTTACCCAAGTAGGCCTCTGCAGTTTCCTTCATCTTCATCAGCACCATGGAAGAGATCTCCTCCGGATTGAAGGACTTGGTCTCGCCCTTGAATTCGGCGTGGATCTTTGGCTTGCCACCTTCGCTGCTCACTCTGAAGGGCCAATGTTTCATGTCACTCTGGACGGTGGCATCTTCGAACTTCCTGCCAATGAGTCTCTTGGCGTCGAAGATGGTGTTGCAGGGGTTAATGGCCGCCTGATTCTTGGCTGCGTCTCCAATGAGTCTCTCTGTGTCGGTGAAGGCGACGTACGAAGGAGTCGTTCGGTTTCCTTGGTCGTTGGCGATGATCTCCACCTTGCCGTTTTCGAACACGCCCACGCAAGAGTAGGTGGTTCCCAGGTCAATTCCGATCGCTGGAGCTGCCATTATAATCGTTTCTTAAACAAGTAACAATAACTTTTCTAAGAAGATAAATATATATACTGGTATAGTCTTTGAATGATATATCTTAAGCGTGAACGTTGAAAACGCTTTATTCTCGTATTGCGAACTTCTTGTCTCTCTGCTTGCTGAGTTGCGACTGTGGCAAACGTCTGAGATCCGACGTTTATATGCACCGCGGTCTTTCGCTTCGAACGTTCGAGATGAGTCTAGGCTGATGCCACGATGTTCGTTGTGGAATTTTACTTTACTCGAGAATTAACATTATCTTCTATGTTAATTTATCAATTTTATCATCCATTTCATTTGAACCCATTTGGAACGAAATTGAAATATAATTTAAGGAATCATAATTCGGATTGCTTTTTATCAAAATTGGAATATTTCAAAATATGATCAATACACGATATGGATAAACTTTTTATCTTAATTAAGTATCTTTTTAATTTGGCTAATGAAAGGATATATATTTTACTTGCTTCAGCGTATGTTAACAAATAATAAATTTAAGAACGAAAACAGGAAAAAGGATATATCAATATTGAGCTATTTCTATCTGGCTCTGTCTGGCAACTGCGCTTACGTCAACTCGGGGAAGATTCTGGAGAGAGAGAGAGAGAGAGAGAGAGAGAGAGAGAGAGAGAGAGAGAGAGAGAGAGAGAGAGAGAGAGAGAGAGCTTATTTCCGCTAAACATTTCATCAAGAAATATACATTTACAATAATTACAACTATTGATATTATTGCTATTATTATTTAGAGAGAGAGAGAGAGAGAGAGAGGAGAGAGAGAGAGAGAGAGAGAGAGAGAGAGAGGAGAGAGAGAGAGAGAAGAGAGAAATTCCGTAAAATATTTTTTTATTTTAAGAAATATACATTTACAATATTGACAATTCATAATATCGTATATACATCATAATATATTTATTTGAATAAATTATATAATTAACATTTATTCACAATTTCATATTCATCTAAATGTTTTTTTTCTTTAATTACAAATATATTGACTCGTGAATACTTTTTTTATTGATTAATAATATAAAACTCAATGCTTTTCATATTGAATTATTTGTCACTTAAATAATATATGATAAATTATTAAGAAATTTCTTGAGTAAAACATTTTTTTTTTTCATGTATAGTTAAATAATTTTATATTTAAGCATAAAGAGCTAAAAATATGTTGATTTATATTGAATTAATTATAATAAAATATTTTTTTTTCTTATGGAATAAAAATTTTCCGGCCAGAGATAGTAAAATTAAACGTTTGATATTAAATGTAATTGAAAAAAAGTTACATTTAAAGAATATTTGGTATAATTTTATTATTATTATTGTTATTATTATTATTATTGTTGTTGTTGTTGTTGTTGATGTTATTATTATTATTATTATTATTATTATTATTATTATTATTATTATTATTAGCTAAGCTACAAACCTAGTAGGAAAAGCAAGATGCTATAAGCCCAAGGGCTCCACCAGGGAAAAATAGCCCAGTAAGGAAAGAAAATAAACTATATGAGAAATGATTGACAATTAAAATTAAATATTTAAAAAACAGTAACATCAAAATAGATATTTTATATATAAAGTATAAAAACACGCAGCCTACAAAGTATACTTAAATATCAAAAGATTTCTAGACTTTTCCGTTATGGAAGATAGCGAGTTGCAACGTTGCCACTCGGGAAAGTTGCCAACAACATATTTAATTCATCTTAATTTATTGCAATATCAACATTGCAGACTTAGTCACATCCAATAAAATGTCTTTAAATATTGCATGAAATCTTATTGAGGTAAATATTTCGTATAGAAATTAACTGAATAGATTTTAAATTGAATAATGAATAAATATTCGAAATAATGTTTAGTGTTGGAGAAATTTCTCGATGTCTCTTGTGTGAGTATTGTGAGTCATGAGATTCATGAGTCTATGAGTAATATAGATTCAAGTATGCATTTTGTAGCTATTTAATAAATTATTTATTTTGAAGGAATCATGATAGGTTGATAACTCAAATTTGATGTTATATTTGTTAATTTTTTCAGTGGTAAAATAATATATGTTAACTAAATGTTGTTTGATATTTCAAGATTTTATATAAAGCTCAGGGTAAATAATTTGTTAATTTGATATCAACAATAAGTATTTTATATATATGTTTATATGTATGTATATATATATATATATATATATATATATATATATATATATATTCAGTATATATATATGTATATATAAATTATATATATATAAAGCGCAAGGTACGTGAGGCAAAGAGAGCAGCTGACCTGAGGTAGGGTCAGGGACTGGGTCAGTCATATGAAGAGAATAAGAAGAAGTTTTGGAAAGAAGTGAAGAGAGTAAGGAAGGCCGGCGCAAGAATTGAAGAGACAGTGAAAGATGGAAATGGAAGGTTGTTAAAAGGAGAGGAGGCAAGGATAAGGTGGGCGGAATATTTTGAAAGTTTGCTGAATGTTGAGGATGAGAGGGAGGCAGATATAATTGCTGTTCCAGGTGTTGAGGTGCCAGTGATGGGAGATGAGAATGAGAGAGAGATTACAATAGAGGAAGTGAGGAGAGCACTAGATGAAACGAGAGTAGGAAAAGCATCTGGTATGGATGGTGTGAAAGCTGAGATGTTGAAGGAAGGGGGTGTGACTGTACTTGAATGGTTGGTGAGATTGTTTAATGTGTGTTTTGTGTTGTCAATGGTACCAGTAGATTGGGTCTGTGCATGTATTGTACCACTATATAAGGGTAAGGGAGATGTGCATGAGTGTTGTAATTCAAGAGGTATTAGTTTGTTGAGTGCAGTTGGAAAAGTGTATGGTAGAGTACTGATTAATAGGATTAAGGATAAAACAGAGAATGCAATCTTGGAAGTACAGGGTGGTTTTAGAAGAGGTAGGGGTTGTATGAATCAGATTTTTACAGTTAGGCAGATATGCGAGAAATATTTAGCAAAAGGTAAGGAGGCGTATGTTGCGTTTATGGATCTGGAGAAAGCATATGATAGAGTTTGTTGAATGTGGGCCATAAGCCCCTCAGTTTGAGGCATAGCCTCCTCAGTTTTCTCGTAAAACTCAAAAATAAACTACGGGAGAAAGGAAACGACCTTCTCCGTTTTCTCTTTATTTCCTCTCTGCCCTCTACTACAGATTCAAACAACAGCTTGGGGGAGCACGCAGGTCCCATGGTTCCTTTTTGTAGAAAACTTCACATAAAAAAATAGATAACATTGTGATACAGACAAGACAAATCCATTTAACCAGCAAATTATAAATTTCTCCCTTTTATTCTCTTTAAAGCTTCCCCAAAGGTAAAAAAAATACAAATATGTGACGAAAACGGGAGAGGGGAAGTCCCGGCTCCCATCCACTCGGGAAATTAATACAGTTTTCACAATATAATCACAATTCACATGGATTACTCTTTATAATTGTAATGACCCAATCATAATAACATATCAACCTTTCAAATAAACATATTTTTCAATAAATCAACTATTTCGATAATGTCAACAAACCTGGGTGCGTTCTCATTGGACAAACACTACACTTACCAGCGTAAACGAACGTTGGGTGCGTTTTCATAGGACAACAAACCAACATTTAACATCCTCCCCACCATAGGAGTGTCTCAACACTCCTATCATCATCAGAGCCTTCCAAGGCTATCTTATTACCTTAATCTACAAGTCAAGTTTAATAGGAACCTTAATAGGTCTTCCCTTTCGGGACTTACCAACATTAGACACTAAGGGTGATTCTACAGGCTCCTGTCTAAGATTCTCAAGTCTCTCCTCCTGGGAATTACTACCCATTTCACCCTTCAAATCTGTTATTTCTAGATTATACAAATTTTGCACAGGTCTGGATATAAATCCACGTTTGGTTTTAAACCTCAACACTTCTAACAACCCCATCTTTTCCAGGATACAACTTAGTAATAACTCCAAGAGGCCACCTTAACCTTGGCACCCGTTCATCCTTTACTAGTACAACAGAACCCTCTTTAAGGTTACAATTTGGCTTGAACCCCTTCACCATACAAGGCAGGTTTCTAAGATACTCAGTCTGCCATATTCTCCAAAATTTGTCTAACTGACCCAGACGCACAGCTTCTCTTACACACAAATCCTTTGAGGATACACCACAGTCTGGATCATCTACTAACTCTAACTGAAAACCTGCAGAACGGCCAATTAGGAAATGGGAAGGGGTAAGAGGATTTGCGATATCAGGTTCCTCACCTACAAATGTCAAGGGTCTAGAATTAATACAAGCTTCCACCTCATGAAGTGTAGTCTCTAATTCACTCTTGGACAAAGAATTAGTGCCCAATGTTTTCCTCAGTGCAACTTTCACAGATCTAATGAGGCGTTCCCACCAGCCTCCCCACCAAGGAGCATTAGGTACAATAAACTTCCATTGGGGCGTCAACGAGCCATAATGTTCTCTTAACAGGTTGGAGACACTCACAAAGGTTCTAGCATTGTCAGAGTAGAACACTGTTGGAACACCCCGTCTAGCTACAAACCGTCTAATGGCCAAATTACAATCAACAACCGAAAGAGACTCGGTGAGCTCTAAATGAACAGCTCGAATGACAGCACAGGTAAAAAGAAGTATATACAATTTCTTGGATGGAAAATCAATACAAAATAAAGGACCAGCAAAATCCAGACCTGTAACCGTGAATGGAGGAGCCGACTTAACTCTCAACTCGGGAAGTGGCCCCACAGGCTGGGAACAAGCCGAGGCATCACAACGCCGACAAGCCACACATTCTCGACAAACCTTCTTTGCAATCTGACGAAGGCGAATGATCCAGTAACTGTTTCGTAACGTGGATACAAGTGTAGCAACACCAGCATGCTTGAGCAACCTATGCTGGAAACGAACTAACAGTAAAGCAATGTGGGTACCAGGAATTATTATAGGGTGCTTACTCTCAAAACTCAAGTCTGCATCCTCTAAGCGCCCTTTTATTCTCAGTAGCCCATCCTCATCTAGGTAAGGATCAAGTTTAATCAAGGAAGAACCCCTTGGGAGGGGGAGAGATCTACTCAGAGCATTTACTTCCTTTGCAAAGGCCTCTCGTTGCACAAAGTACAGCAGTTGTACCTTAGCCTTCGTCAATTCTCCATAGGTTAAAGGTCCACTTAATTTGCGGGACGAAGGTCTGCAATTCCCAACAAATCTCAGTACCCAACCTACTACATTAAGGGCCTTTGTAAAGGAACTCCATCGGGTGAATTCAAATAAGGGCGGCTCATTTTCAACTGCAACACAAACTGTGTCAGTATCACATATCTCTTCTGAAGGAATGTCCGCCCCCCTGCCTTCCTGATGAGGGAGCGGGGAGGAACAGAGCCAAGGAGGACCCTTCAGCCAAATATCAGACTGCAAAAGCTGCTCAGCAAAAACACCTCGAGATACAAGATCCGCTGGGTTGTCCTTGCCTGGACAATGCTGCCAACATGAAGGAGGTGTCAAATGTTGAATCTCAACAACCCTGTTAGCCACAAAGGTTTTCCATCTATTGGGGTCCCCCTTTATCCAAGCTAGGGCTACTGTGGAATCCGTCCAACATTGAACAGAAACCTCTTTACCCAGCTGCAAGGCGGACGTCACAAACACAACAAGTCTAGCACATAACAGGGCTCCGAGTAATTCAAGCCTAGGAAGGGAAACCCTTTTTTATAGGGGCTACCTTGCCTCTTGCAACAACCAGCGATACCTTGAATTTATCCCCCTCAGGCACTCTCACATAAACACAAGCACCATAACCCTTTTCTGAAGCATCACTAAATGCATGGAATTGAACATTAGGAATTTCCTTAAAGGGTGACTCAGAAAACAAGTACCGATCTACTCTAAATGACTCAAGCACAGAAAATCCTACAACCCATAATTTAACTCTGCCTTGCATAGCCTCGGGTAATAGCTCATCCCAATCTAAACCTAATCTCCAGATTTCTTGAAACAGTATTTTTGCATGCATAACAAACGGACATATGAGCCCCAAGGGATCAAAACACCGAGCTATGAGGCTTAGCACATTTCTTTTGGTACAAACAATATCTCCAAAGGGGTCCAGGTTCTCAACCTTAAAGGTAAAACAGTCAGGGGAGGATACCCAGTGGAGGCCTAGAACCTTGACACTCTCTTCACTAGAACCTTCAGTTATAGTTAAAGTCTTACAATTAGAAGTACACTTTGACAATGACATACCAGCCTCCTGCAGGATACCATAGGCTTCTTCAAATCTTAAACTTGCTTCTGCGGGACTATCAGCCCCAGATAGCCAATCATCTACATATAGATTCTCATACAGTTCAGAAACCACCTCTGTGAGAGGGTATTTCTTTAAATGAAATTTTAAGGTGGCATTTAATAAAAATGGACTACTCTTATTACCAAAGGGCATTCTTATAAATCTGAAATGTTTAACATTGTTCCCCTCTTTCAACAAAAACCTATGAACATCACGGTCCTCCCTTCTTACCTTTATTTGAAGAAAAGCCTTTGTAATATCAGCTGTTAAGGCCACCCTCCACCTTCTAAATCTTAACAACACCTCAACTAAATCAGGGTTGAGTGAAGGACCACTTTCTAAACAATCATTCAGAGATACTCCCATTACTGCCACGTGCAGATCCATCAAAAACAGGCCTCACCTTGGTGGTTAGGCTCCCTTCCCGTACCACAGGCCGATGAGGCAAATAAAATATAGGATACCCACCTTCCCGTTGATGGGAAGGGATTTCTTCAATAATACCCTCCTTTTCATACTCATTAAACACCTTAATATATTGTTCCTGCAGACAGGGGTTTTTACCTAACCTATTATAGAGACCTTCCAATCTTCTCAAAGCATGATGTTCATTATTAATCAAATCTAATTTCATATGCTCAGATTTCCATGGTAGGGCCACTTCATAGCGACCATCTTTAAAAACTTACCAAATTCTCAAATTGAACCAAGACTGGGTCAGGGTTCATCTCCTCAGAATGTAGTTCGTTGGGTTTTATGCCAACAGACTCTAGATCCCAAAATTGACTCAAACTACACTCTTGTACATTCTCAATTGCTAACAATTGTACACTTACACCAATATTACCTTCAGACCTATTAAAGGATCCGGACAAAATCCAACCAAAAATTGTCTCCTGGGCCACAAGCCCTTCATTATACATAACCTGGTTGGGGATCATCATCTTCCAATATAAATCAAGGCCTATCAACATATCAATATGTAAATTTCGATGGGATCCATACTCATCGATCAACTTAAGGTGAGAAAAAGGTTCTAAACACTTAGGGTCCACTTTGGACCTAGATAACGGAGGACAAATTACATCAATCTCAGCAACCTTAAAACTATATTTGTGATCATTTGCCCCTACACTCATTATTTCATAAATACTACACAAATCTGCCTTAGAGGCTTTCCCTCCACCAAAGGCAGAAAATGATAAATACTCAGAAGTCAGCCACTTAGGCTTGACCCGTTTGACCAGTTCCCTTGAAATGTAAGACCTATCTGACCCTGTATCAAACATTACAGTAGCAAATGTGATACCCTGATGGCCTACTACCCTGACTTGGGCCGTCTGCAATACACAACACCTGGAATTAACCTTGTTTTTCACCTCACAAGGTGCTACCCCCACATGGGTCACAGAATTTGACCCCTCTTGCACTCCCTCTACTACAGGGTTATTTTCACTAGCTGTTACGGAGGGTTTCGTTTCAGATCTCCGACATACAAGGGAGTTGTGATTCCCAGTCTTGCACTTTGAACACTTAGCCCAACAGGCCTTGGCATAATGGCTTTTAGATAAACACTTAAAACACAAACGCCGATTACGCACGGCTTCTTCTCTTTCTGCAAGGGGGAGCTTAGTTATACCTAAACACCTTTCACTGGGATGCAGCTTTCCACAGAATGCGCAAAACGTCTTCGAACCACTTTCTTCTGATGAAGTTTGAAGGCAGAGGCTGAACTGGGAGTGTGCTTTTTAGTCCGTCGTTCTACACTGGGTTCCTCGGATTTTCCAAGGCTTAGTCTCTTGATAGCCTCTGCCCTCTCTCTGCCTTCCACTTCTCGTTGCAAGAACTTCAGTAATCCGTCGAGATCTCCTCTTTTCCGTCCACTACGCGACCAGTCCAACCTTATGTCATGAGGTAACAGAGCAAGGATCATAGGCACCAAGATCCGCCCGTACTGTTCACCTCCAACTCCAAGGGCCTCCAAACTGCGCACATGGCCTACTAACTCATCCTGTAATTTCCGCAAAGAGGACGTGTGAATTTCAGTCCTTGCGCTCCTAGATGAGCTAAGTTGCATTAGGGCTTGAAGGTGAGCTGATATAATGTTTTCTGGATCGCCATACCTTTCTTCTAACAACTCACAGGCTATCTTGTAATTAGCTGTTGTTTGGGTGAGGCCCTGTAGTACACCCCTAGCCTCACCCTCTAAAACAGATTGAAGATACATAAATTTGGAAACAAGAGGCATAGGCTGATCGTCCACAAGTGCCATAAATTGGTCCCAAAATGGCCGCCACTCTGTTATTTTCCCGCCAAATTTCACTAGCTGGAGTTTAGGCAATTGCACACTAAAACCCTCATTACCGACTTCACTGCCTGAATTAATATCTTCACTGGACCTATTAGCAACCAAGTTTCTGTCCTTGCCCAGCCTCTCTAAGGTAGCTGCTGCTTCAGTACGGATTTTTCTTACCTCTTGAAGAAAATGGTGGTCTTCAAGTATTCTTCTCTGGAGCTCGTCAACATCCTCTATAGAATTCTGGTCTCGCTGAATTATTTCTTCCCAGTCGGCCTTCTTATTATCGTAGTCTTTTACGAGACTTGTAATTTCATGCCAGGTCGGATTACCGGCCATGGCTCTGGTCAAATCTTCTGAGGCACAACGCAGCCATATTGTTGCCTTCTCTCTCTGTAGCACTGCTCTCCTAAGTTGATTTATGTCGTTGGGGAATCCAGTAAATTCAGCCTCGCTCTCATCTGATTCCCGGGTCTGGGCACCATGTTGAATGTGGGCCATAAGCCCCTCAGTTTGAGGCATAGCCTCCTCAGTTTTCTCGTAAAACTCAAAAATAAACTACGGGAGAAAGGAAACGACCTTCTCCGTTTTCTCTTTATTTCCTCTCTGCCCTCTACTACAGATTCAAACAACAGCTTGGGGGAGCACGCAGGTCCCATGGTCCTTTTTGTAGAAAACTCACATAAAAAAATAGATAACATTGTGATACAGACAAGACAAATCCATTTACCAGCAAATTATAAATTTCTCCCTTTTATTCTCTTTAAAGCTTCCCCAAAGGTAAAAAAAATACAAATATGTGACGAAAACGGGAGAGGGGAAGTCCCGGCTCCCATCCACTCGGGAAATTAATACAGTTTTCACAATATAATCACAATTCACATGGATTACTCTTTATAATTGTAATGACCCAATCATAATAACATATCAACCTTTCAATAAACATATTTTTTCAATAAATCAACTATTTCGATAATGTCAACAAACCTGGGTGCGTTCACATTGGACAAACACTACACTTACCAGCGTAAACGAACGTTGGGTGCGTTTTCATAGGACAAACAAACCAACATTTAACAGAGTTGATAGGGAAGCAATGTGGAATGTGATGAGGTTATATGGAGTTGGTGGAAGGTTGTTGCAAGCAGTGAAAAGTTTCTACAAAGGTAGTAAAGCATGTGTTAGAATAGGAAATGAAGTGAGCGATTGGTTTCCGGTGAGAGTGGGGCTGAGAAGGGATGTGTGATGTCGCCGTTGTTGTTTAACTTGTATGTTGATGGAGTGGTGAGAGAGGTGAATGCTCGAGTGCTTGGACGAGGATTAAAACTGGTAGGCGAGAATGATCATGAATGGGAGGTAAATCAGTTGTTGTTTGCGGATGATACTGTACTGGTAGCAGACACAGAAGAGAAGCTTGACCGACTAGTGACAGAATTTGACCGACTAGTGACAGAATTTGGAAGGGTGTGTGAGAGAAGGAAGTTGAGAGTTAATGTGGGTAAGAGTAAGGTTATGAGATGTACGAGAAGGGAAGGTGGTGCAAGGTTGAATGTCATGTTGAATGGAGAGTTACTTGAGGAGGTGGATCAGTTTAAGTACTTGGGGTCTGTTGTTGCAGCAAATGGTGGAGTGGAAGCAGATGTACGTCAGAGGAGTGAATGAAGGTTGCAAAGTGTTGGGGGCAGTTAAGGGAGTAGTAAAAAATAGAGGGTTGGGCATGAATGTAAAGAGAGTTCTATATGAGAAAGTGATTTGTACCAACTGTGATGTATGGATCGGAGTTGTGGGAATGAAAGTGATGGAGAGACAGAAATTGAATGTGTTTGAGATGAAGTGTCTGAGGAGTATGGCTGGTGTATCTCGAGTTGATAGGGTTAGGAACGAAGTGGTGAGGGTGAGAACGGGTGTAAGAAATGAGTTAGCGGCTAGAGTGGATATGAATGTGTTGAGGTGGTTTGGCCATGTTGAGAGAATGGAAAATGGCTGTCTGCTAAAGAAGGTGATGAATGCAAGAGTTGATGGGGAGAAGTACAAGAGGAAGGCCAAGGTTTGGGTGGATGGATGGTGTGAAGAAAGCTCTGGGTGATAGGAGGATAGATGTGAGAGAGGCAAGAGAGCGTGCTCGAAATAGGAATGAATGGCGAGCGATTGTGACGCAGTTCCGGTAGGCCTGCTGCTTCCTCCGGTGCCTTAGATGACCGCGGAGGTAGCAGCAGTAGGGGACTCAGCAGTATGAAGCTTCATCTGTGGTGGAAATGTGGGAGGTTGGGCTGTGGCACCCTAGCAGTACCAGCTGAACTCGGCTGAGTCCCTGGTTAGGCTGGAGGAACGTAGAGAGTAGAGGTCCCTTTTTTGTTTTGTTTCTTGTTGATGTCGGCTACCCCCCAAAATTGGGGGGAAGTGCCTTTGGTATATGTATGTATGTAAATTTATATATATGTGTATATATATATATATATATTATATGTATATATATATAAATTTATATATAATATCTATATATATATATATATATACTGAATATATATACATATATATATAATGTATATATATATATATATGTATATATATATATATATATATATATAAATATATATATATATATATATATATATTAAAACAGACAAAAGCCTACAATTTATAAATTAGAAAACCAATATCAATCTATGTTCAAAATGAAAATGATTTTCATAGAATGAATTTTGTGGTGTTGCAATTAGGCCTACTCGGTTTAATCAATCAATATGTATATGTATATGCACGGTCTAGGCATCTCAACCATGATGTATAGGTATTATAGCCACGGAATATATATAGTATACGTAGATATATTTATGTATATATACCATGTGTAAATATATATGTATTTAAATGGTATATACACGTATATATGATGAAATCTTATTCATTTAGGTACAATGAAGCCGGGGTAGGCAGTGATTAGAGTGTAGGCCTACAATAACTGTCAGATTTCTCTGGAAGATTCTCTGTCTCTCTTCTCTTAGCGTTGGAAGGCAGAAACAAAAAAAAATAATAATTTTATTCATCATTATAAATTAGGATTATTCTATAGTCTATTCTCAAGTATAGGTTATTACCATTTAGCGAAAGTATTGACATAATTGAACAGATAATGTAATACTCAAATTACAAGGATATTCCTACTTGGCAACTACGCTTAGGCGGAAGTAGAGAAGGTTCTGGGGTAGAGAGAGAGAGAGAGAGAGAGAGAGAGAGAGAGAGAGAATATTGGCATAAAAAGGTCTGGATATAAAGGGAGATGAGAGAGAGAGAGAGAGAGGAGAGAGAGAGAGAGAGAGAGAATATTGGCATAAAAAGGTCTGGTATATAAAGGGAATGAGAGAGAGAGAGAGAGAGAGTATTGGTATAGAGGGTCTGGAATATAAAGGGAATGAAATAGAGAGAGAGAGAGAGAGAGAGAGAGAGAGAGAGAGAGTATTGGCATAGAAAGGTCTGGAATATAAAGGGAATGAGAGAGAGAGAGAGAGAGAGAGAGAGAGAGAGAGTATTGGTATAGAAGGGTCTGGAATATAAAGGGAATGAAATAGAGAGAGAGAGAGAGAGAGAGTATTGGCATAGAAAGGTCTGGAATATAAAGGGAATGAGAGAGAGAGAGAGAGAGAGAGAGAGAGAGAGAGTATTGGCATAGAAGGGTCTGGAATATAAAGGGAATGAAATATAGAGAGAGAGAGAGAGAGAGAGAGAGAGAGAGAGAGTATTGGCATAGAAAGGTCTGGAATATAAAGGGAATGAGAGAGAGAGAGAGAGAGAGAGAGAGTATTGGCATAGAAGGGTCTGGAATATAAGGGAATGAAATAGAGAGAGAGAGAGAGAGAGAGAGAGAGAGAGAGAGTATTGCATAGAAAGGTCTGGAATATAAAGGGAATGAGAGAGAGAGAGAGAGAGTGAGAGAGAGAGAATATTGGCATAAAAAGGTCTGGAATATAAAGGGAATGAGAGAGAGAGAGAGAGAGAGAGAGAGAGAGAGAGAGAGAGTATTGGCATAGAAAGGTCTGGAATATAAAGGGAATGAGAGAGAGAGAGAGAGAGAGAGAGAGAGAATATTGGCATAAAAAGGTCTGGAATATAAAGGGAATGAGAGAGAGAGAGAGAGAGAGAGAGAGAGAGTATTGGCATAGAAAGGTCTGGAATATAAAGGGAATGAGAGAGAGAGAGAGAGAGAGAGAGAGAGAGAGAATATTGCATAAAAAGGTCTGGAATATAAAGGGAATGAGAGAGAGAGAGAGAGAGAGAGAGAGAGAGAGAGAGAATATTGGCATAAAAAGGTCTGAATATAAAGGGAATGAGAGAGAGAGAGAGAGTATTGGCATAGAAGGGTCTGGTGAATATAAAGGGAATGAAATAGGAGAGAGAGAGAGAGAGAGAGAGAGAGAGAGAGAGAGTATTGGCATAGAAAGGGTCTGGAATATAAAGGGAATGAGAGAGAGAGAGAGAGAGAAGAGAGAGAGAGAGAGAGTATTGGCATAGAAGGGTCTGGAATTAAAGGGAATGAAATGGAGAGAGAGAGAGAGAGAGGAGAGAGAGAGAGAGAGAGAGAGTATTGGCATAGAAGGGTCTGGAATATAAAGGGAATGAAATGGGAGAGAGAGAGAGAGAGAGAGAGAGAGAGAGAGAGTATTGGCATAGAAAGGTCTGGAATATAAAGGGAATGAAGAGAGAGAGAGAGAGAGAGAGAGAGAGAGAGAGTATTGGCATAGAAGGTCTGGAATATAAAGGAATGAAATAGAGAGAGAGAGAGAGAGAGAGAGAGAGAGAGAGAGTATTGGCATAGAAAGGTCTGGGATATAAAGGGAATGAGAGAGAGAGAGAGAGAGAGAGAGAATATTGGCATAAAAAGGTCTGGAATATAAAGGGAATGAGAAGAGAGAGAGAGAGAGAGAGAGAGAGAGAATATTGGCATAAAAAGGTCTGGAATATAAAGGGAATGAGAGAGAGAGAGAGAGAGAGAGAGAGAGAGAATATTGGCATAAAAAGGTCTGGAATATAAAGGAATGAGAGAGAGGAGAGAGAGAGAGAGAGAGAGAGTATTGGCATAGAAAGGTCTGGAATATAAAGGGAATGAGAGGAGAGAGAGAGAGAGAGAGAGAGAGAGAGAGAATATTGGCATAAAAAGGTCTGGAATATAAAGGGAATGAGAGAGAGAGAGAGAGAGAGAGAGAGAGAGAGAGAGAATATTGGCATAAAAAGGTCTGGAATATAAAGGGAATGAGAGAGAGAGAGAGAGTATTGGCATAGAAGGGTCTGGAATATAAAGGGAATGAAATAGAGAGAGAGAGAGAGAGGAGAGAGAGAGAGAGGAGAGAGTATTGGCATAGAAAGGTCTGGAATATAAAGGGAATGAGAGAGAGAGAGAGAGAGAGAGAGAGAGGAGAGAGTATTGGCATAGAAAGGTCTGGAATATAAAGGGAATGAGAGAGAGAGAGAGAGAGAGAGAGAGAGAGTATTGGCAATAGAAGGGTCTGGAATATAAAGGGAATGAAATAGAGAGAGAGAGAGAGAGAGAGAGAGAGAGAGAGAGAGTATTGGCATAGAAAGGTCTGGAATATAAAGGGAATGAGAGAGAGAGAGAGAGAGAGAGAGAGAGAGAGAGAGAATATTGGCATAAAAAGGTCTGGAATATAAAGGGAATGAGAGAGAGAGAGAGAGAGTATTGGCATAGAAGGGTCTGGAATATAAAGGGAATGAAATAGAGGAGAGAGAGAGAGAGAGAGAGAGAGAGAGAGTATTGGCATAGAAAGGTCTGGAATATAAAGGGAATGAGAGAGAGAGAGAGAGAGAGGAGAGAGAGAGAGTATTGGCATAGAAGGGTCTGGAATATAAAGGGAATGAGAGAGAGAGAGAGAGAGAGGAGAGAGAGTATTGGCATAGAAAGGTCTGGAATATAAAGGGAATGAGAGGAGAGAGAGAGAGAGAGAGGAGAGAAAGAGAGAGAGAGAGAGAGAGAGAGAGAGAGAGTATTGGCATAGAAGGTCTGGAATATAAAGGGAATGAGAGAGAGAGAGAGAGAGTAGAGAGAGAGAGAGAGTATTGGCATAGAAAGGTCTGGAATATAAAGGGAATGAGAGAGAGAGAGAGAGAGAGAGAGAGAGTATTGGCATAGAAAGGTCTGGAATATAAAGGGAATGAGAGAGAGAGAGAGAGAGAGAGAGAGAGAGTATTGGCATAGAAGGGTCTGGAATATAAAGGGAATGAAATAGAGAGAGAGAGAGAGAGAGAGAGAGAGAGAGTATTGCATAGAAAGGTCTGGAATATAAAGGGGAATGAGAGAGAGAGAGAGAGAGAGAGAGTATTGGCATAGAAAGGTCTGGAATATAAAGGGAATGAGAGAGAGAGAGAGGAGAGAGAGAGAGAGAGTATTGGCATAGAAAGGTCTGGAATATAAAGAGAGAGAGAGAGATGAGAGAGAGAGAGAGTGAGAGTATTGGCATAGAAAGGTCTGGAATATAAAGGGAATGAACGAAGAGAGGAGAGAGAGAGAGAGAGAGAGAGAGATTTTGAGAAAAGTCTTTATGATCTTTTATCGGACGGAGAATTTTCTGTTTTTATAGTTTCAATGTTTTAAAGAAACGGATTTTATAGATATTCAAATTTCTATTCAAAACAGAATTTTGCTTCATAATTATTTATTTATTTATTATTATTATTTATTATTATTATTATTATTATTTTTATTACTTGCTAAGCTACAACCCTAGTTGGAAAAGCAAATTGTTATAAGACCAATGGCTCCAACAAGGAAAAATAAGCCAGTAGGAAAGGAAACAATCAAATAAATAAACGGTACAAGAAGTAATGATAATTAAAATTAAATATTTCAAAAACATTAACAACATTTAAAATGATATTTCATTTATAAATTATAAAAAAGACTTATGTCAGCCCTGTTCAACATAAAAAAACATTTGCAGTAAGTTTGAACTTTGAAGTTCCACTGATTCAACTACCCGATTCGGAAGATCATTCCTAAAATAATTTAAAATACTTTTATATAATATATTTACTGTATATTTAATGTAAATTTTATTTCTTTTTATTTCTTAGTATTACAGTAATATAAACATTTTTCTTGCCGAAATTAAACCTGCCAGTTCTCAAAGAGTCGAGCTTGACTTCTCCGCTTTAATAATACAATCTTCAGTTAAAAATGAACACAGAGAACAGAAAACGAGATTCCTTATAAGGAATTAATTAATTATCCCTCTGAAGATAATTTAATTCCTTTTCCTTCATTACCATTCAATTTAATTTCATGCAATCCAAAACAATATATACTTTCATAATTAAAAAAAGAAGTCTAAGATTTGATTTAAATAATTAAAAATTATATCGTTGGCAACTATCCGAATGGCAACACTCCCCAACACACAAAAGCACACACAAACACCATCCGCCTTTGCTTCATAGATCGTTGTTAAGTCTAGAATATTCCGCCAACGTCTGAGTGATAGATGCAACTTGCGTTGCAATCTGTGCAATAAAAAACAAATTATTGATATATTTTATAGTAAAAGATTATACATTATTCGGTTTTTATTGCATAAATTGCAACGCAAGTTGCATCTATCAATCAGACTTTGGTGGAATATTCTAGACTTAACAACGATCTATGAAGCAAAGGCGGATGTTTTGTGTGTGCGTTTGTGTGTTGGGGAGTGTTGCCATTCGGATAGTTGCCACAATATAATTTAGAATCATTTATTTCAAATCATAGACTTCTTTTTTTTAATTATGAAAGTATATGTTGTTTTGGATTACATGAAATTAAACTGAATGGTATTGAAGGAAAAGGAATTAAATGATCTTTAAAGGGATAATTAATTAATTCCTATAAGGAATCTCGTTTTCTGTTCGAAATTTCTGGACGCTTCTCCAAACGGTAGAAGGATGTTTTCATTTCTAAATCTTTTAAGATGAATTAATTCCTAAGATATTTTGAGAATGAATAAATAAATTATACTGTAATTAACACTTAAGTCTTTTATTCATACGGAAAATAAGATCATATAGTATCATTATTAAATACCTATAGATTATCAGAAAAATATATGGAACTTCTATATATAAATAACTGTTTAAAAGCAATTTTTTGGATTCGATTGTAATTTAAAATGAACAACATTGTTTAGAACTATTTATTACATGAAAAATTTATTAGTTATGATAGAACTTGTGAATCTCCAAACCTTATCAGTTTGTTATTACAAATGACAAAATTATAACAATACCCTTACATTATAATATATATATATATATTATGTATATATATATATTATATATTATGTATGTATATTTATATATCATATATATATATATATATATACATATATATAATATATATATATATATATAATATTTGTATATATACATAATCATATATATATAATAAATATTATATATATATATATAAATATATATATATTATATATATACACATTCATAATATATATATACTATATATATATTATATATATATATACACGTAATAAATATAATGTATATATAAATATGCATAATATATATATATATATATATATTGATTTCATTCATATACACTATTACCACTAATACTACCAAAGTAACGCACCTGAGGGTTTCGCCCATACCAAAGGGCTCATCAGGTGGGTTTAGCCTAATTCCATTTATGTAGGCTCGGTTCCCACGACCCTCCTTCCCTCCCTTTTTCCATCTAAAAATGTCCTTATCAGGCCAGGCGGTGAAGCCAAGCATCATTATCAGGCCAGGCGGTTAAGCCAAGCATCATTATCAGGCCAGGCGGTTAGCCAAGCATCATTATCAGGCCAGGCAGTTAAGCCAAGCATCATTATCAGGCCAGGCGGTTAAGCCAAGCATCATTATCAGGCCAGGCGGTGAAGCCAAGCCGTCTTCATAAGGCCGGGCGGTTAAGCCAAGTTACTTTATGAGGCCAAGGTTAAGCCAAGCATCATTATCAGGCCAGGCAGTTAAGCCAAGCATCATTATCAGGCCAGGCGGTTAAGCCAAGCATCTCATCAGGCCAGGCAGTGAAGCCAAGCATCATCATCAGGCCAGGCTGTTGAGCCAAGCATCATCATCAGGCCAGGCGGTTAAGCCAAGCATCATCATCAGGCCGGCGGTTAAGCCAAGCAATCATTATCAGGCCAGGCGGTTAAGCCCAAGCATCATCATCAGGCCAGGCGGTTAAGCCAAACATCATCATCAGGCCCAGGCGGTTAAGCCAAGCATCATCATCAGGCCAGGCGGTTAAGCCAAGCAATCATCATCAGGCCAGGCGGTTAAGCCAAGCATCATCATCAGGCCAGGCGGTTAAGCCAAGCATCATCATCAGGCCAGGCGGTTAAGCCAAGCATCATCATCAGGCCAGGCGGTTAAGCCAAGCAATCATGATCAGGCCAGGCGGTTTAAGCCAAGCATCATCATCAGGCCAGGCGGTTGTAAGCCAAGCATCATCATCAGGCCAGGCAGTTAAAGCCAAGCATCATCATCAGGCCAGGCGGTTAAGCCAAGCATCATCATCAGGCCAGGCGGTTAAGCCAAGCATCATCATCAGGCCAGGCAGTGAAGCCAAGCAATCATTATCAGGCCAGGCGGTTAAGCCAAGCATCATCATCAGGCCAGGCGGTTAAGCCAAGCATCATCATCAGGCCAGGCGGTTAAGCCAAGCATCATCATCAGGCCAGGCGGTTAAGCCAAGCAATCATTATCAGGCCAGGCGGTTAAGCCAAGCATCATCATCAGGCCAGGCGGTTAAGCCAAGCATCATTATCAGGCCAGGCGGTTAAGCCAAGCATCATCATCAGGCCAGGCGGTTAAGCCAAGCATCATCATCAGGCCAGGCGGTTAAGCAAGCACTCATTATCAGGCCAGGCGGTTAAGCCAAGCATCATCATCAGGCCAGGGCGGTTAAGCCATGCATCATCAATCAGGCCAGGCAGTGAAGCCAAGCAAT
>NC_090754.1:38247028-38282884 GCF_036898095.1 Palaemon carinicauda | reverse complement strand
CAGAGTCTTCAAGTTGACTCCGGGAGCCAGAGACAAGTCTTCGATTGCAAAAATGTCTTCAGGGCATCAGAAGCGTCTCTCTCTCTCTCTCTCTCTCTCTCTCTCTCTGCATTATAAAAACTCAACTCTCTCTCTCTCTCTCTCTCTCTCTCTCTCTCTCTCTCTCTTACACCGGACATTAACTTCAGGAAGAGCTCCATAAATAGTCGAAATAAACGCGGGAAAGAAGGAATCTTTCTGCTCAATGTAAAAAAATTTTTTTTCCGCCGAAGACTTTTCGAAGATTCCTAGATCTTCCTTCAACTTGCGTCGAGATGTGTTACCTGGGAAAGTCTCTCTCTCTCTCTCTCTCTCTCTCTCTCTCTGTCTCTCTCTCTCTCTCTCTCTCTCTCTCTCTCTCTCTCATTCCTGAAATATTTCTATGGTTTGAAACAAATATGAAGGAATGAATGAAGATCAAGGAAGACTCCGGGAAGTCTTCAGCTCCTGGCTCTCAAATTTCATCCTCAACGCCATTTTGGAAGCGAGGAGGTGAATGCACCGTCGCCTTCAAACTATTCTATCTAATTTATCTTACTCTTGTTTTATTTTAAAGTTTTTATAGTTTATATAGGAAATATTTATTTTAATGTTGTTACTCTTCTTAAAATATTTTATTTTAATTGTTGATATCTTCTCTTGTAGTTTCTTTATTTCCTTTCCTCACTGAGCTATTTTCCCTGTAGGAGCCCTCGGGATTATAGCATCCTGCTTTTCCAACTAGGGTTGTAGCTTAGCAAATAATAATAATAATAATAATAATAATTGAATGAAATTTTCTTGATTATTTGCAAATATTTGGTGTAAAATGTATGAAAATGAGTTTTACTGAATAAAGTGGCTATATGCCAGCATCATTCATTGCTCCAATGACACAGTGAATGTTTTAAACTGTTTAAAGAAGACCTGGTGTGGACCCCTGGACTGGTCAACTTGATTGAGACTTAGACTAGACTGTTTATGGTCTGTCTATACTAGTCAATATTATCATCACCAGCCGTAACTGGTCCACTGCAGGACAAAGGCCTCATAAATGTCCTTCAACTCTCGTATATTTATGGTTTTTCTATGCCTGTCTATACCCGTTAGTTTTCTTAGTTCGTTAAGCCATCGTCTTCTCTTCCTTTCCCTGCTTCTTTTGCGCTCTTTAGGGACCCTTATTATTATTATTATTATTATTATTATTATTATTATTATTATTATTATTATTATTATTATTACTATTTATTTGTTGTTATTTTATTATTATCATTATTATTTATTTGTTATTTTATTATTATTATTATTATTATTATTATTTATTTGTTATTTTATTATTATTATTATTATTATTTATTTTTTATAATTTTATTATTTTATTTATTTGTTATTATTATTATTATTATTATTATTATTATTATTATTATTATTATTACTTTCTAAGCTACAGCGTTAGTTGAAATAGCAGGATGCTATAAGCCCAGGGTTCCAACAGGGAAAAATAGCCCAGTGAGGAAAGGAAACAATGTAAAATATATTTCAAGAACCTTCAAAACATTAAAATATATAAACTATAAAAACTTTACCGAAACAAGAGGAAGAGAAATAAGATAGAATAGTGTGCCCGAGTGTACCCTCAAGCAAGAGAACTCTAACCCATGACAGTGGAAGACCATGGTACAAAGGCTATGGCACTACCCAAGACTAGAGAATAGTGGTTTAGAAAAGCTGCTTACCATAGCTAAAGAGTCTCTTCTACCATTACCCTTAAGAGGAAAGTAGCCAGAGAGAGAGAGAGAGAGAGAGAGAGAGAGAAAGAGAGAGAGAGAGAGAGAGAGAGAGAGAGAGAGAGAGAGAGTATTGGCATAGAAGGGTCTGGAATATAAAGGGAATGAGAGAGAGAGAGAGAGAGAGAGAGAGAGAAAGAGAGAGAGAGAGAGAGAGAGAGAGTATTGGCATAGAAAGGTCTGGAATATAAAGGGAAAGAGAGAGAGAGAGAGAGAGAGAGAGAGAGAGAGAGTATTGGCATAGAAGGGTCTGGAATATAAAGGGAATGAGAGAGAGAGAGAGAGAGAGAGAGAGAGAGAGAGATATTGGCATAGAAAGGTCTGGAATATAAAGGGAATGAACGAGAGAGAGAGAAAGAGAGAGAGAGAGAGAGAGAGAGAGAGAGAGAGAGAGAGACAGAGAGAGAGGGAGAGTATTGGCATAGAAGGGTCTGGAATATAAAGGGAATGAACGAGAGAGAGAGAGAGAGAGAGAGAGAGAGAGAGAGTATTGGCATAGAAGGGTCTGGAATATAAAGGGAATGAATGAGAGAGAGAGAGAGAGAGAGAGAGAGAGAGAGAGAGAGAGATATTTCCGATCTTGTTCAAAATGTGACTACTATTTAGGTATATAGTTTTATTTCATCCAAGGAAATGTTAATAAGAAATATATTTGAATATATTTCATCTATTTTGATAAGTACATTCGTCGTTTCTTGTAATGTTTATACAGTGAGCGAATAAGATGTTGTGAACAGGCTTTTTTTCTTTAATATATTTCTCATATCGTTTTACCATATACATTTCTCTTCCATCTATTTCCAATTTTTTTTTTAAATTCCAAGTCCTAATTTTATATATATATATATATATATATATATATTTACTTACGTTCTTAAGAGATAGAGATTTACCAGTAATATATCAGGGACCAGTGGCATATTTTCAATACTTTCTTATTAACCATATTAATTTTTTCAATAATCTTGTTTTTTTCCATATTCAATTGGGATAATAGTTCCAGTTTAAGAATATTTTAACTATGTTCTATCATTGCAGCTTTTCATGATCATTTTTATATTTACCACCAACTAAACTATATAGATTATTCTTATTTCTTAAGATACATTTTAAATCAACTACAAAAAGATAAAATACCTTGCCTTTTGAAAGGATAAAAATACATGAATATATTTTTTATATTTTTATTTATAGAAATATACAACTTCGTTTGTGATTATGTAAACATACATTTAAAAGCAGGAATGTGTTTTAGGTATGAAATAAATTATGAAAATATAGCTATTGATGATTTCTATATACATTTGATGAAAGAAATATATGAATGAAAAAGATGAAATAAAATTATCTAAATATAAATAATCTTGAAAATTATGAAATTAGTCCACTTCTTCAACAGTGGGCCCTCTTCCTGCACTGCTGTATTGCTTGTTGTTGTTGGCCCCAAAAGCGGGTCCCTGGCCCGGTGCCCCTCCGCCGTAGATCTTGGCAGCGATGGGCCTCCAGGCCTCTTCCAGCCTCTTCATCTTCTCCTGGAACTCCTCCTTCTCGGCCAGCTGATTGCGGTCAATCCAGGTGAGCGTCTCCTCGATCAGCTGCTTGACGCTGCTCTTGTCCTGATCGTTGATCTTGCTGGACACAGCTTCCTCGCTCAAGCTGTTCTTGACGTTGAGACACAGCGATTCCAACTGATTCTTGGCCTCAATCCTCTCCTTCTGCTTGGCATCTTCGGCTGCGTACTTCTCGGCCTCCTGCACCATGCGGTCGATGTCCTCCTTGCTGAGACGGCCTTTGTCGTTGGTGATTGTGATCTTGTTGGACTTCCCTGAGGACTTGTCCACTGCAGACACATTCAGGATGCCGTTGGCGTCGACGTCGAAGGTGACCTCGATCTGGGGCACGCCCCTGGGAGCTGGGGGGATGCCAGTCAGGTCAAACTTGCCCAGAAGGTTGTTGTCTCTGGTCATGGCGCGTTCTCCCTCGTAGACCTGGATGGTCACAGCTGGCTGGTTGTCAGAGTAGGTGGTGAAGACCTGCGTCTGTTTGGTTGGGATGGTGGTGTTCCTCTTGATCAGAGAGGTCATGATCCCGCCGGCAGTTTCGATGCCCAGAGAAAGAGGAGCCACGTCCAGAAGGAGGAGGTCCTTGACGGCGTCAGACTGGTCTCCTCGAAGGATGGCTCCCTGTACGGCTGCACCATAAGCCACTGCCTCATCAGGATTGATGGATTTGTTCAGATCCTTCCCGTTAAAGAATTCCTGCAATAGCTTCTGCACCTTCGGGATACGAGTTGACCCTCCGACCAGCACAATGTCGTCGATGCTGCCCTTGTCTAGCTTAGCATCTCTCAGGGCTTTCTCCACAGGGGCCAGGGTGTTGCGGAACAGGTCAGAACACAGTTCTTCGAATCTGGCACGAGTTATAGAGGTGTAGAAGTCAATGCCTTCGTAGAGAGAGTCAATTTCTACGTTTGCTTGAGCGGTAGAAGACAGAGTCCGCTTGGCCCTCTCACAGGCTGTGCGCAGACGTCTGATCGACCTCTTGTTTCCACTGATGTCCTTCTTGTACTTCCTTTGGAATTCCTGTAGGAAGTGATTCACCAGGCGGTTGTCGAAGTCCTCCCCTCCCAGGTGGGTGTCTCCTGCTGTCGATTTCACCTCAAAAACTCCATCGTCGATGTTCAGGATCGACACGTCAAAGGTGCCACCACCAAGATCAAAGATCAGGACATTACGTTCCCTGCCACTTGTTGCTTTCTTGTCCAATCCGTAGGCAATGGCTGCTGCTGTAGGCTCGTTGATGATTCGCAGGACGTTCAAACCTGCAATTGTGCCTGCATCTTTGGTGGCCTGTCTCTGCGAATCGTTGAAGTAGGCTGGCACTGTGATGACGGCGTCCGACACCTTCTTACCCAAGTAGGCCTCTGCAGTTTCCTTCATCTTCATCAGCACCATGGAAGAGATCTCCTCCGGATTGAAGGACTTGGTCTCGCCCTTGAATTCGGCGTGGATCTTTGGCTTACCTCCTTCGCTGCTCACTCTGAAGGGCCAATGTTTCATGTCACTCTGGACGGTGGCATCTTCGAACTTCCTGCCAATGAGTCTCTTGGCGTCGAAAATCGTGTTGCAGGGGTTAATGGCCGCCTGATTCTTGGCTGCGTCTCCAATGAGTCTCTCTGTGTCGGTGAAGGCGACGTACGAAGGAGTCGTTCGGTTTCCTTGGTCGTTGGCGATGATCTCCACCTTGCCGTTTTCGAACACACCCACACAGGAGTAGGTGGTTCCCAGGTCAATTCCGATCGCTGGAGCTGCCATTATAATCGTTTCTTAAACAAGTAACAATAACTTTTATAAGAAGATAAATATATATACTGGTATAGTCTTTGAATGATATATCTCTAGCGTAAACGTTAATAACGCTTTAGTCTCGTATTGCGAACTTCTTGTCTCTCTGCCTGCTGAGTTGCGACTGTGGCAAACGTTCGAGATCCGACGTTTATATGCACTGCGGGCTTTCGCTTCGAACGTTCGAGATGAGTCTAGGCTGAAGTCACGATATCCGTTGTGGAATTTTACTTTACCTGAGAATTAACATTATATTTTATGTTCATTTATCGATTTTATTATATATTTCATTTGAAGTAATTTGGAACGAAATTAAAATATAATTTGAGATATCATCATTCGATTTGTTTTTTATCAAAATTGGAATATTTCCAAATATGGTCTATACACGATATGGATAAACTTATCCTTATTAAGTATCTTTATAATTTGGCTAATAAAAGGATATATATTTTACTTGCATTAGCGTAAGTAAACAATTAATAAATTTAAGAGCGAAAACAGGAAAAAGGATATATCAATATTAAGCTATTTCTATCTGGCGCTGTTTGGCAACTGAACTTACGTCAACTCGGGAAGATTCTGGAGAGAGAGAGAGAGAGAGAGAGAGAGAGAGAGAGAGAACCACTAAACATTTATTTTATTAAGAAATATACATTTACAATCATTACAATTAATAATTTTGTATATACATCATAATATTACGTGAATAAATTTATTGATTAACATGTATTCACAATTAAACACTTCACAATTAAACACTTCCATGTTAATCCAATTTTTTTTTTTAAATTACAAACATATTTTTTTTTAAATTATCCAATAAAAGTCAATGAATTTTATATTGGATTAGTTGTCACTAAAACAATATATAATAAATGATGAAGACATTTCCGTTAAAATGTGTTTTTTATATAAAATTATTTTATATTTATATAATCCTAAATGTTTGTTTATTATGATTTAATTGTCATATTTTATATTTTTTATCTTATAAAATATTCCCACCAGCTATTACAAAATTAGACGTTTAATTTTGCTTTTAATTAAAAAAATTCTCATTTAGAAAATATTTATGTATATTTTGTAGGCTAAAATATATTTGCTTTCTCATACATTATAAAAGTATGATAATACGATTTTATTATTATTATTATTATTATTATTATTATTATTATGATTATTATTATTATTATGATTATTATTATTATTATGATTATTATTATTATTATTATCAACAGCTAAGCTACAAACATAATTGGAAAAGCAAAATGCTATAAGTCTAAGGGCTCCTCCAGGGAAAAATAGCCCAGCGAGGAAAGGAAATAAACTATATGAGAAGTGATGAACAATTAGAATGAAATATTTTAAAAACAGAAACATCTAAAGAGATATATTATATATAAAGTATAAAAACACTCGGCCTACAAAATATACATAAATAATATCAAAAGATTTCAAGACTTTTCCGTTATGGAAGACAGCGAGTTGCAACATTGCCACTCTGGAAAGTTGCCAACGACATATTTAATTCATCTTAATTTATTGCAATATCAACATTGCAGTCTTTACCCCATTCAATAAAATGACTTTAAATATTGCATGAAATCCTATTAAGGTATATATTTCGTATAGAAATTATCTGAATAGATTTTAAATTGAATAATGAATAAATATTCGAAATAATGTTTAGTGTTGGAGAAATTTCTCGATGTCTCTTGTGTGAGTATTGTGAGTCATGAGATTCATGAGTCTATGAGTAATATAGATTCAAGTATGCATTTTGTAATTACTAAATAAATTATTTCTTTTGAAGGAATCATGATATATATGTTCATTTATGAGTACAAATGATATATATATATATATATATATATATATATTATATGAATAAGATTATATTTACATATTAATTACTTCTCTTATTTTCTTGTTTCCTTTCCCCACTGAGCTATTTTCTCTGTTGGAGCCCCTGGGCTTATAGCCTCCTGCTTTTTCAACTAGGGTTATAGCTTAGCAAGTAATAATAATAATAATAATAATAATAATTGTATATAGTATATAAATAGTATATACACAGGAAATCACATGTTTAAACTATATGTGCTCTTATATACACGTGTATATGATGAAATTTTATCCATTTAAGTACACTGAAGCCTGGGTAGGCAGTGAATTAGGGCGTAGGCCTACAAATAACTGTGAGATTTCTCTGGAAGATTCTCTGTCTCTCTTCTCTTAGCGTTGGAAGCCAGAAACAAAAAAAATAATCATTTTCAAAATACATCAATAGAAATTAGAATTATTTTATAGTTTATTGTTAAGTTTAGGATATTACAAATTAGCGAATATATTGACATAATTGAACAGATAATGCAATACTCAAAATTACAAGGAATATTCCTACTTGGCAACTACGCTTAGGGGGAAGTAGAGAAGGTTCTGGGGTAGAGAGAGAGAGAGAGAGAGAGAGAGAGAGAGAGTATTGGCATAGAAAGGTCTGGAATGAGAGAGAGAGAGAGAGAGAGAGAGAGAGAGAGAGTATTGGCATAGAAAGGTCTGGAATATAAAGGGAATGAGAGAGAGAGAGAGAGAGAGAGAGAGAGAGAGTATTGGCATAGAAAGGTCTGGAATATAAAGGGAATGAGAGAGAGAGAGAGAGAGAGAGAGAGAGAGAGAGGGAGAGAGAGAGAGTATTGGCATAGAAAGGTCTGGAATATAAAGAGAGAGAGAGAGAGAGAGAGAGAGAGAGAGAGAGAGAGAGAGAGAGTATTGGCATAGAAAGGTCTGGAATATAAAGGGAATGAGAGAGAGAGAGAGAGAGAGAGAGAGAGAGAGAGAGAGAGTATTGGCATAGAAAGGTCTGGAATATAAAGAGAGAGAGAGAGAGAGAGAGAGAGAGAGAGAGAGAGAGTATTAGCATAGAAAGGTCTGGAATATAAAGGGAATGAGAGAGAGAGAGAGAGAGAGAGAGAGAGAGAGAGTATTGGCATAGAAAGGTCTGGAATATAAAGGGAATGAACGAGAGAGAGAGAGAGAGAGAGAGAGAGAGAGAGAGAGAGAGAGGTATTATTGATCTTTTATTGAATGGAGAATTTTCTGTTTTTATATTTTCAATGTTTTAAAGAAACAGAATTTATAGATATTTAAATTTCTATTCAAAACAGAATTTTGCTTCATAATTTATTAATTTTTATTATTATTATTATTATTATTATTATTATTATTATTATTATTACTTGCTAAGCTACAACCCTAGTTGGAAAAGCAAATTGTTATAAGACCAATGGCTCCAACAAGGAAAAATAGGCCAGTGAGGAAAGGAAACAATCAAATAAATAAACGGTACAAGTAATGAATAATTAAAATAAAATATTTCAAAAACATTAACAACATTAAAATTGATATTTCATATATAAACTATAAAAAAAGACTTATGTCAGCCTGTTCAACATAAAAAAAACATTTGCAGTAAGTTTGAACTTTTGAAGTTCCACTGATTCAACTACCCGATTCTGAAGATCATTCCTAAAATAATTCAAAATACTTTTATACAATATATTTACTGTATATTTAATGTAAATTTTATTTCTTTTTTATTTCTTAGTATTACAGTAATATAAATATTTTTCTTGCCGAATTTAAACCTGCCAGCTCTCAAAGAGTCGAGCTTGACTTATCCGCTTTAATAATAAAATCTTCAGTTAAAAATGAACACAGAATAGAAAACGAGATTCCTTATAAGGAATTAATTAATTATCCCTCTGAAGATAATTTAATTCCTTTTCCTTCATTACCATTCAATTTAATTTCATGCAATCCAAAACAATATATGCTTTCATAATTAAAAAAAAGAAGTCTAAGATTTGATTTAAATAATTAAAAATTATATCGTTGGCAACTATCAGAATGGCAACACTCCCCAACACACAAACGCACACACAAACACATCCGCCTTTGCTTCATAGATCGTTGTTAAGTCTAGAATATTCCACCAAAGTCTGATTGATAGATGCAACTTGCGTTGCAATCTGTGCAATAAAAAACAAATAATGGTAATCTTTTACTATATAATATATCAATAATTTGTTTTTTATTGCACAGATTGCAACGCAAGTTGCATCTATCAATCAGACGTTGGCGGAATATTCTAGACTTAACAACGATCTATGGAGTAAAGGCGGATGTGTTTGTGTGTGCGTTTGTGTGTTGAGGAGTGTTGCCATTCGGATAGTTGCCTACGATATAATTTTTAATTATTTAAATAAAAACTTACTTCTTTTTTAATTATGAAAGTATATATTGCTTTGGATTGCATGAAATTAAATTGAATGGTAATGAAGGAAAAGGAATTAAATGATCTTTAGATGGATAATTAATTAATTCCTTATAAGGAATCTCGTTTTCTTTCCGAAATTTCTGGACGCTTCTCCAAACGGTAGAAGGATGTTTTCATTTCTAAATCTTTTAAGATGAATTAATTCCTAAGATATTTTGAGAATGAATTAAGAATTAATACTCTAATTAACACAAAAGTCATACGGAAAATGAGATCATTTAGTACATTATTAAATAGCTATAGATTATCAGAAAAATATATGGAACTTCTATATATAAATAACTGTTTAAAGCAATTTTTTGGATTCAATTTGTGATTTAAAATGAACAACATTGTTTAGAACTATTTATTACATGAAAAATTTATTAGTTATGATAGAACTTGTGAATCTCCAAACCTTATCAGTTTGTTATTACAAATGACAAAATTATAACATTACCCTTACCCTTATATTCAATATATATATATATATATATATACATATACATATACATATACATATACATATATATATATATTTAAAAATTGTAGGCTTTTGTCTGTTTTATTATATATATATATATATATATATACATATATATATATATATATATATAATTTATATATACATATATATATATATATATTCAGTATATATATATATATATATATATATATTATATATATATATATAAATTTATATATAAATTTATATATATATATACATATACATATATATATATATATATATATACACATATATATAAATTTACATACATACATATACCAAAGGCACTTCCCCCAATTTTGGGGGGTAGCCGACATCAACAAGAAACAAAACAAAAAAGGGGACCTCTACTCTCTACGTTCCTCCAGCCTAACCAGGGACTCAGCCGAGTTCAGCTGGTACTGCTAGGGTACCACAGCCCAACCTCCCACATTTCCACCACAGATGAAGCTTCATACTGCTGAGTCCCCTACTGCTGCTACCTCCGCGGTTATCTAAGGCACCGGAGGAAGCAGCAGGGCCTACCGGAACTGCGTCACAATCGCTCGCCATTCATTCCTATTTCTAGCACGCTCTCTTGCCTCTCTCACATCTATCCTCCTATCACCCAGAGCTTTCTTCACACCATCCATCCACCCAAACCTTGGCCTTCCTCTTGTACTTCTCCCATCAACTCTTGCATTCATCACCTTCTTTAGCAGACAGCCATTTTCCATTCTCTCAACATGGCCAAACCACCTCAACACATTCATATCCACTCTAGCCGCTAACTCATTTCTTACACCCGTTCTCACCCTCACCACTTCGTTCCTAACCCTATCAACTCGAGATACACCAGCCATACTCCTCAGACACTTCATCTCAAACACATTCAATTTCTGTCTCTCCATCACTTTCATTCCCCACAACTCCGATCCATACATCACAGTTGGTACAATCACTTTCTCATATAGAAGTCTCTTTACATTCATGCCCAACCCTCTATTTTTTACTACTCCCTTAACTGCCCCCAACACTTTGCAACCTTCATTCACTCTCTGACGTACATCTGCTTCCACTCCACCATTTGCTGCAACAACAGACCCCAAGTACTTAAACTGATCCACCTCCTCAAGTAACTCTCCATTCAACATGACATTCAACCTTGCACCACCTTCCCTTCTCGTACATCTCATAACCTTACTCTTACCCACATTAACTCTCAACTTCCTTCTCTCACACACCCTTCCAAATTCTGTCACTAGGTCGGTCAAATTCTGTCACTAGTCGGTTCAAGCTTCTCTTCTGTGTCTGCTACCAGTACAGTATCATCCGCAAACAACAACTGATTTACCTCCCATTCATGATCATTCTCGCCTACCAGTTTTAATCCTCGTCCAAGCACTCGAGCATTCACCTCTCTCACCACTCCATCAACATACAAGTTAAACAACCACGGCGACATCACACATCCCTGTCTCAGCCCCACTCTCACCGGAAACCAATCGCTCACTTCATTTCCTATTCTAACACATGCTTTACTACCTTTGTAGAAACTTTTCACTGCTTGCAACAACCTTCCACCAACTCCATATAACCTCATCACATTCCACATTGCTTCCCTATCAACTCTATCATATGCTTTCTCCAGATCCATAAACGCAACATACACCTCTTTACCTTTTGCTAAATATTTCTCGCATATCTGCCTAACTGTAAAAAATCTGATTCATACAACCCCTACCTCTTCTAAAACCACCCTGTACTTCCAAGATTGCATTCTCTGTTTTATCCTTAATCCTATTAATCAGTACTCTACCATACACTTTTCCAACTACACTCAACAAACTAATACCTCTTGAATTACAACACTCATGCACATCTCCCTTACCCTTATATAGTGGTACAATACATGCACAGACCAATCTACTGGTACCATTGACAACACAAAACACACATTAAACAATCTCACCAACTATTCAAGTACAGTCACACCCCCTTCCTTCAACATCTCAGCTTTCACACCATCCATACCAGATGCTTTTCCTACTCTCGTTTCATCTAGTGCTCTCCTCACTTCCTCTATTGTAATCTCTCTCTCATTCTCATCTCCCATCACTGGCACCTCAACACCTGGAACAGCAATTATATCTGCCTCCCTCTCATCCTCAACATTCAGCAAACTTTCAAAATATTCTGCCCACCTTTTCCTTGCCTCCTCTCCTTTTAACAACCTTCCATTTCCATCTTTCACTGTCTCTTCAATTCTTGCGCCAGCCTTCCTTACTCTCTTAACTTCTTTCCAAAACTTCTTCTTATTCTCTTCATATGACTGACCCAGTCCCTGACCCCACCTCAGGTCAGCTGCTCTCTTTGCCTCACGTACCTTGCGCTTTATATATATATAATTTATATATACATATATATATATATATACTGAATATATATATATATATATATATATATATATATATACATACATATAAACATATATATAAAATACTTATTGTTGATATCAAATTAACAAATTATTTACCCTGAGCTTTATATAAAATCTTGAAATATCAAACAACATTTAGTTAACATATATTATTTTACCACTGAAAAAATTAACAAATATAACATCAAATTTGAGTTATCAACCTATCATGATTCCTTCAAAATAAATAATTTATTAAGTAGCTACAAAATGCATACTTGAATCTATATTACTCATAGACTCATGAATCTCATGACTCACAATACTCACACAAGAGACATCGAGAAATTTCTCGAACACTAAACATTATTTCGAATATTTATTCATTATTCAATTTAAAATCTATTCAGTTAATTTCTATACGAAATATTTACCTCAATAAGATTTCATGCAATATTTAAAGACATTTTATTGGATGTGACTAAGTCTGCAATGTTGATATTGCAATAAATTAAGATGAATTAAATATGTTGTTGGCAACTTTCCCGAGTGGCAACGTTGCAACTCGCTATCTTCCATAACGGAAAAGTCTAGAAATCTTTTGATATTTAAGTATACTTTGTAGGCTGAGTGTTTTTATACTTTATATATAAAATATCTATTTTGATGTTACTGTTTTTTAAATATTTAATTTTAATTGTCAATCATTTCTCATATAGTTTATTTTCTTTCCTTACTGGGCTATTTTTCCCTGGTGGAGCCCTTGGGCTTATAGCATCTTGCTTTTCCTACTAGGTTTGTAGCTTAGCTAATAATAATAATAATAATAATAATAATAATAATAATAATAATAACATCAACAACAACAACAACAACAACAATAATAATAATAATAACAATAATAATAATAAAATTATACCAAATATTCTTTAAATGTAACTTTTTTTCAATTACATTTAATATCAAACGTTTAATTTTACTATCTCTGGCCGGAAAATTTTTATTCCATAAGAAAAAAAAATATTTTATTATAATTAATTCAATATAAATCAACATATTTTTAGCTCTTTATGCTTAAATATAAAATTATTTAACTATACATGAAAAAAAAAATGTTTTACTCAAGAAATTTCTTAATAATTTATCATATATTATTTAAGTGACAAATAATTCAATATGAAAAGCATTGAGTTTTACATTATTAATCAATAAAAAAAGTATTCACGAGTCAATATATTTGTAATTAAAGAAAAAAAATATTTAGATGAATATGAAATTGTGAATAAATGTTAATTATATAATTTATTCAAATAAATATATTATGATGTATATACGATATTATGAATTGTAAATATTGTAAATGTATATTTCTTAAAATAAAAAAATATTTTACGAAATTTCTCTCTCTCTCTCTCTCTCTCTCTCTCTCTCATCTCTCTCTCTCTCTCTCTCTCTCTCTCTCTCTCTCTCTCTAAATAATAATAGCAATAATATCAATAGTTGTAATTATTGTAAATGTATATTTCTTGATGAAATGTTTAGCGGAAATAAGCTCTCTCTCTCTCTCTCTCTCTCTCTCTCTCTCTCTCTCTCTCTCTCTCTCTCTCTCTCCAGAATCTTCCCCGAGTTGACGTAAGCGCAGTTGCCAGACAGAGCCAGATAGAAATAGCTCAATATTGATATATCCTTTTTCCTGTTTTCGTTCTTAAATTTATTATTTGTTAACATACGCTGAAGCAAGTAAAATATATATCCTTTTATTAGCCAAATTAAAAAGATACTTAATTAAGATAATAAGTTTATCCATATCGTGTATTGACCATATTTGGAAATAATCCAATTTTGATAAAAAGCAATCCGAATTATGATTCCTTAAATTATATTTCAATTTCGTTCCAAATTGGTTCAAATGAAATGGATGATAAAATTGATAAATTAACATAGAAGATAATGTTAATTCTCGGGTAAAGTAAAATTCCACAACGAACATCGTGGCATCAGCCTAGACTCATCTCGAACGTTCGAAGCGAAAGATCGCGGTGCATATAAACGTCTGATCTCAGACGTTTTGCCACAGTCGCAACTCAGCAAGCAGAGAGACAAGAAGTTCGCAATACGAGGCTAAAGCGTTTTTAACGTTTACGCTAGAGATATATTATTCAAAGACTATACCAGTATATATATATTTATCTTCTTAGGAAAGTTATTATCAGCGATTTAAGAACTAATTATAATGGCCGCTCCAGCCATCGGAATTGACCTGGGAACCACCTACTCTTGCGTGGGCGTGTTCGAAAACGGCAAGGTGGAGATCATCGCCAACGACCAAGGAAACCGAACGACTCCTTCGTACGTCGCCTTCACCGACACAGAGAGACTCATTGGAGACGCAGCCAAGAATCAGGCGGCCATTAACCCCTGCAACACCATCTTCGACGCCAAGAGACTCATTGGCAGGAAGTTCGAAGATGCCACCGTCCAGAGTGACATGAAACATTGGCCCTTCAGAGTGAGCAGCGAAGGTGGCAAGCCAAAGATCCACGCCGAATTCAAGGGCGAGACCAAGTCCTTCAATCCGGAGGAGATCTCTTCCATGGTGCTGATGAAGATGAAGGAAACTGCAGAGGCCTACTTGGGTAAGAAGGTGTCGGACGCCGTCATCACAGTGCCAGCCTACTTCAATGATTCTCAGAGACAGGCCACTAAAGATGCAGGCACAATTGCAGGCTTGAATGTCCTACGAATTATCAATGAACCTACAGCAGCAGCCATTGCCTATGGATTGGACAAGAAAGCAGCGAGTGGCAGAGAACGTAATGTCCTGATCTTTGATCTTGGTGGTGGCACCTTTGATGTGTCGATCCTGAACATCGACGATGGAGTCTTTGAGGTGAAATCGACAGCAGGAGACACCCACCTGGGAGGGGAGGACTTCGACAACCGCCTGGTCAATCACTTCCTACAGGAATTCCAAAGAAAGTACAAGAAGGACATCAGTGGAAACAAGAGGTCGATCAGACGTCTGCGCACTGCCTGTGAGAGGGCCAAGCGTACTTTGTCTTCTTCCGCTCAAGCAAACGTAGAAATTGACTCTCTCTACGAAGGCATCGACTTCTACACCTCCATAACTCGTGCCAGGTTCGAAGAACTGTGTTCTGACCTCTTCCGCAACACCCTGGCCCCTGTGGAGAAAGCCCTGAGAGATGCCAAGCTCGACAAGGGCAGCATCGACGACATTGTGCTGGTTGGAGGGTCAACCCGTATCCCGAAGGTGCAGAAGCTGTTGCAGGAATTCTTCAACGGGAAGGATCTGAACAAATCCATCAATCCTGACGAGGCAGTGGCTTATGGTGCAGCCGTACAGGGAGCCATCCTTCGAGGAGATCAGTCAGACGCCGTCAAGGACCTCCTCCTTCTGGACGTGGCTCCTCTCTCTCTGGGCATAGAAACTGCCGGCGGGGTCATGACCTCTCTGATCAAAAGGAACACCACCATCCCAACCAAACAGACGCAGGTCTTCACCACCTACTCTGACAACCAGCCAGCTGTGACCATCCAGGTCTACGAAGGAGAACGCGCCATGACCAGAGACAACAACCTTCTTGGCAAGTTTGACCTGACTGGCATCCCCCCAGCTCCCAGGGGCGTGCCCCAGATCGAAGTCACCTTCGACGTCGACGCCAACGGCATCCTGAATGTGTCTGCAGTGGACAAGTCCTCAGGAAAGTCCAACAAGATCACAATCACCAACGACAAAGGCCGCCTGAGCAAGGAGGACATCGACCGCATGGTGCAGGAGGCCGAGAAGTACGCAGCCGAAGATGCCAAGCAGAAGGAGAGGATTGATGCCAAGAATCAGTTGGAATCGCTGTGTCTCAACGTCAAGAACAGCTTGAGTGAGGAAGCTGTGTCCAGTAAGATCAACGACCAGGAGAAGAGCAGCGTGAAGCAGCTGATCGAGGAGACGCTGACCTGGATTGACCGCAATCAGCTGGCCGAGAAGGAGGAGTTCCAGGAGAAGATGAAGAGGCTGGAAGAGGCCTGGAGGCCCATCGCTGCCAAGATCTACGCCGGAGGGGCACAGGGCCAGGGACCCACTTTTGGGGCAAACAACAACAACAACAACAAGCAATACAGCAGTGCAGGAGGGCCCACTGTTGAAGAAGTGGACTAAATTCATCATTTTCAAGATTATTTATATTTAGATAATTTTATTTCATCTTTTTCATTCATTCCATGTGTTTTTCATCAAATGTAAATAGATATCATCAATAGCTATATTTTCATAATTTATTTCATACCTAAAACACATTCCTGTTTCAAATGTATCATGTTTACATAATCGAACGAAGTTGTATATTTCTGATAAATAAAAATATAAAAAATATATTCATGTATTTTTATCCTTTCAAAAGGCAAGGTATTTTATCTTTTTGTAGTTGATTTAAAATGTATCATAAGAAATGAGAATAATTTCAATTGTTTAGTTGGTGGTAAATATAAAAATGATCAAGATAAGCTGCAATGATAGAACAGTTAAAATATTCTTAAATTGAAATCATTATCTCAAATGAATATGGAACAATATTAATAAAAAAAATTAATATGGTTAAGAAAGTGTTGAAAATATGTCACTGGTCCCTGATATATTACTGGTAAATCTCTGTCTCTTAAGAACGTAAGCAGTTATAAAGGAAAATTTAAGAATCTTAGAGTTACAAAAAAAAAAATTGTATCATAAGAAATAAGAATAATTTATAGTGACTAGTTGGTGGTAAATATAAAAATGATCATGAAAATCTGCTAAGATAGAACATAGTTAAAATATTCTCAAACTGAAATCATTATCCCAATTCAATACGGAAAAAGATTTATAAAAATATTAATATAGTTAAGAAAAGTGTTGAAAATATGTCAATGGTCCCTGATATATTACTGGTAAATCTCTGTCTTGAGAACGTAAGCAATTATAAAAGAAAATTTAAGACTCTTGGAGTTACAAAACAAAAAAAAAAAGAATTAGGATATAGATGGAAGAGAAATGTATATGGTAAAATGGTATAAGAAATATATTCAAAAAAAGCCTTTTCACATCTTATTCGCTCACTGTATAAACATTACGAGGAACGACGAATGTACTTATCAAAATAGATGAAATATATTGAAATATATTTATCATCAACATTTCTTTGGAGGAAATAAAACTATATACTTAGATAATAGTCACATTTTGAACAAAATCGGAAAACGATATTCTATTCTCTCTCTCTCTCTCTCTCTCTCTCTCTCTCTCTCTCTCTCTCTCTCTCTCTCTCTCTCTCTAATGACAAAGGCTAAAGCAAATAAAATGTCTCGATTTAACAATACTAAAACAACACACACACACACACACACACACTCTCTCTCTCTCTCTCTCTCTCTCTCTCTCTCTCTCGAGAGAGAGAGAGAGAGAGAGAGAGAGAGAGAGAGATTTGGCAAAACAAAAACAATAAATTAAAATAAAATTAATCCTCCACAGTGCTAGGTGAAGTTGCTATTACTGATAATGAAGCAGGAAGTGAATTTCCTGATACATTGGCTGAGACCATTAGGAAGGTGGGTTTTGTGCTGAAGACGTCTTTAATGTAAATTAGACAGGCTTATAGTATATGTTAAAACAGGAGTAGGCTATATTGCCAAGGAGATAATGGCACCTGGACACTGACCTTGATACTAAGGGGGGGGGGGGTAACGATTCTGGCAGCTGCAAGCTGAAGACTATACAGGTGTAGGAGGGTGGGAATCCTAGGGCATTCAAGGAGGTTTGGAAGAGTCAGCTACCTGTCATTTGGAATTCACATAGAAAGTCAAAGGTGACCTTTCTGGTTATTTGAGGGTTGGTACTTCAACCATTTTGTGCCAAAGGTGGAGTGGTATTGTGCTAAGAAGGACCTATCCTTTAAAGTTCTGCTAGTGCTGGACAATGGCTTTGGTCATCCTGTCAACTTAGACTTCCATCTGAATGTCAAGATGGTTTATTTTTCACCTAACACTTGCCTCCATGTTACAACCTATGGGCCAAAGTGTAATTGCTTCCTTTATGGCCTACTACTACTGTAGGACAATTACTATGGCTTTGGAGGCAACATAGGAGAAGAACATGACCCATAAATTGTTCTGGAAGGCCTCCAACATCTGAGATACTATCAAGAACATTACAGAAGTTTGGGATTAGATGAAGCAAACCAACATGAATGGTGTCTGGAAAAACTTTACTCCCATTTGTTAACAGTTTCTTTGACTTTGAGGAGACAGCTATGGCTGTCAGAAAGAAGGTTATAGCCCTTAGTAAGCAGCTGGATCTTGAGGTGAATGTTAATGATGTCACTAAGCTCATGGCATCTCATGGAGAGGAGTTGTCTGCTTAGGACCTCAATGAGCTGGATAGCCAGATGATTGCAGAACAGTTAGACACCTCAATCCCAGAAACCAAGAAATTTACAGCCAAGGCCTTGACAAGATTTTGCCTTACTAGAGGGAGCAATGACTAATTTTGAGGAACAGGATCCCAGCATGAAAAAGTTTATGGAGGTGTCCAGTGGAGGAGAACCCAGTGCAATCCTACAAGAGAAACCTATCTATGTACTTTAAAATGGTAGAAAGGCCTTCAATTGAACTTCAATCCTCTACATCTGTATATTCTCTAACACCACCTCCAGCTTCCTAAGCACCTCTTTCTAAATCTCATCCTGACTCTCTCGCTCCTCTTCCAGCTTCTCAGCATCTCATCATGACTCTCCAGCTCCTGTTCCTTCTCCAGCATCTTCCACTTCCTGTCTCTCCATTACTTACAATACTCCTTCCAGTGTGCTGGCCAACTACAGGAATAATGGTAAGGAATTGTTATATGCATTACTTATTGTCCACTAGTACTAAATTACTGTAGGTACACAACTGTATAGCATAGAGTACATGTATTTGTATGTATAGGGTACAGTAATTTATGAATGGCAAAGGATTCTTTTCTCTATTTCTAAAGTATATTTTACATAGAGTACTGTATAGAGATATGTACAACTGTTATCAGCCTCTTTGTTTCTGTACTTGAATTGTCTCTTCATGTAACCTATTAGTTTTTGTGCTTTTTTCTCAGCTTTTATGCTGTTTGGTGAACTTCAAAACATTTGCTAATAATAATATAATCTTCCTCCTGATCCACACTATCTATTTCATTACCCAATGTGAGTAATCTGTTTGTGGGTTATTATGATCTATGAGTATGACTTTGCATTTCCCACAGTTGAAAGGCCTTTGCCATTTTCTGGCCCATTCTCCTAGCTTCATTAGATCCTCTTTTAAGGCTTCTACATCTTCAGAGTTTGCAGTATCGTATTGGTTCTAGTCTATTTATATCATTCTGAATACAGTACTTGGAGCCCAGAATTGGACTGTATTCTAGATGGGGTCTTAGTGGTGATGCGTACAGCTATAGTAGTGTCTTTGTTACTGTATTTGAATTGTCTTTATGCAGCCTATTAGCTTTTGTGCTTTCTTTTCATTTTTATGCTCTGTTAGGTGAACTTCAAATCCTTGCTGGTAATAACACCAAGATCTTCCTCCTGGTCCACACTTTCTATTTCATTACCCAGCATTGAGTTATCTGATTGTGGGTTACTATAACCTATGTGCATGACTTTACATTTCCCACAGTTATAAGGTATTTGCCATTTTCTGGACCATTCTCCTGGCATCATTAGATCCTCTCTTAAAGCTTTTACGTCTTCAGAGTTTGCAGCATTTATGCCTAGTTTAGTAGGGGTTGGCAAATTTGGCTATTCTACTAGTTAATCATAAATCTGTGTCATTAATATAATTAGAAATAGCAATGGGACAAGGACGAATCCTTGAGGTACTCCGCTTGTAAAAGCTTCCCACTCTGAAGCTTCTCCATTGATTACAACTCTCTGTTTTCTGTTTGTTAGCCAATCTTCGATCCATTCAGCTGGCTCGTCAATGATGCCTGGTGCTCTAATTTTTACAATTAATTTTCTATGAAGAACTTCGTCAAAAGCCTTTTGAAAGTCTAAGTATATGATGTCTACTGCCTGACCTTTGTCATATATACTAAACATGTGGAAAAATTTCAAAAGATTTGTCACACATGATATTTTGTCTAAAACCATTTTGGCTGTCTATCAGAAGATTGTTTTTCTTTATATGTTCAACTATTATTGATTCAAAAATTTTGCAAGGCACTGAAATTAGACACACAGATCTGTAGTTATCAGGTTCTTCTTTTGGTTCTTTCTTGTAGATTGGAGGAACATTGCCTAGTTCCCATCGTTGTGGAGCCTCTCATTGGCTGTCTTTTGGAACATTTTGTAAAAGTGTGGGGTTATCTCTTCTTCTAGTTCTATAATCTCTCTTGGATGAATATCATCTGAACCTGGTGCCTTACCCTTACTGAGTTCTTTTATTTTCTTTTTGACATCATCCTTTTTAAAGATGATTTTATTTAATTGTTGTGGCCCTTCAAAACTGATAACTCATTCAGGGAGGGTCGTTGATTCTTCCCTAGTGAATACACTTGTGAAATATGCATTCATCAGTTCGGCTTTTTCCAAATCATTTGTTATAAGATTACCCTCCGAGTATCTTAATGAGCTAATGTCGTTTTTGACTGGCTTTCTACAGTTTGTAATCGTAAATAATTCTTTTGAGTTTTCTTTACTAGTTGAAGACACTTTTCTCTTCATTGATTTTGGCCTTTCTAATTAGTTTAACACTTTTCGGCTTAACTTTTTGTACTCGGAAATTATAAGAAATTTCATGAATTGAAAGCTGTGGACCCATTGATTTATTTTTCCTGTCTTCTCTTCTTATTGCATTGGCTATTTCTCTGTTGAACCACTTAGGTTGTGGAGTTCCATTTGGTAAAACTTTCCTATGCGGTATACATTTATCAGTCTTTTTCTTTATTTATTTTTTCACAGTAGTCCCAATGTGCATCCATGTTCCCCATTTTGTCATATTCTAAATTCTTGGTGTATTCTTTAAGTTTTATCCAGTTACTCCATCAGTAGTCCAGGTTTTTTAAATTTTCCTTTCTTTTAGATGAGGAATATTTACCTAACTATTCTGAGGTCACTTTTGTCAATATTTACACCTATTGAAACTGGATGCTACATTTACTTCTGTTGTTAGCACAATATGTAGTATGTTGTTTCCCCCGGTTGGTTTATTGACCCACTAATGGAGGAATTCATTGTTGACAAATTCTAGTAGCCTATGTCCCTCGGTGTTTGATGTAGAATTTATAATGTCAAAGTTTACTGCACTAGAACAGCCAGCTTATTGTTAACTTCTTGCCCAAGTTGTCTATAGAGCTCTTCGTGCTTTTCTTGTGTTTGATGTGGTGATCTGTATATTATTAGTATGGACATGTTTTTTTCCTGAGGTGTTGATATTTGTCACTTCAGATTCAGATTCTAATTTAATTTCTATGGAGTTTACGTGATTTTTAACATAGAGCATTACCCCGCCACTTATTTTGGGAAGGCGATCCTTCCTGAAAAGCTAGAAACCTGAGATTTCGTATTCTCTGATAAAATCCTTTGTTTCTTCTTGAATCCAGGTCTCAATAATACCTATGACACCTAGTTCCCCACTAGCTATCATTACCCTGAAGTTTTTCATTTTGTTTCTGACTAAGCCTTGAATTGTGCCACTCTGAGGAAATTTTCTATCCTTTTTTTTCTCTTTCTCTTTGGCTTTGTTAGTTTCCCTAATTTACTAGTGTACAGTATTAGTTTTACTTTTATCTGCATTATCCAAGTCTTCTGCCAAATTTAATCTATTTTTTGTTGGAGAATTTTCTAATTCTAGTTTGTTCTTAGTCCACTTCAAGTAATTTTATAGGCTGAGATCAAGTTACTTTCCGTATACTCTCTTGCCTTCTTCACTAAAGTGTATTCCGTCTCTTTAGTATAATTTTCTCTTGTCGTAGAAAGTATCTCAAGGATCTATAAATTTCACTTTCTTTTTTTGGCATGTGGAGAATACCTATAACTATTATATCATTGTCCATTTCTAGCCGTTTCAACACTTTTTTTCTAACTGTATCAACAAAGGTGCTGTTTGGCCAGCAGTATCCTTTCTTAAGAATAGGTCATTTCCAGTTGCTGGAACAATGATAGTGGTCTTCCTGTTTTCAGTTATAGTTTTACTGAAAATTTCTATCTTTTGTACAGTGGCCCTTGGAGAGGACCTGAACTTTCATCTCTTTTTTAGGCCGAAGCGCTCCCATTGCTCCTTTCCCATAGAGTCTCCGATTAACAACATCTCATCTTCCTATAAGCCATTGGGCTTATAGCTTCCTGCTTTTCCAACTAAGGTTGTAGCTTAGCAAGTAATAATAATAATAATAATAATAATAATAATAATAATAATAATAATATTAATAACAATAGGGGGAGAATCTGATTTTGGTGTTATATTTCTAGACTGTTGTTTAGTCTTCTTGGCCTTAGCTATCCTTCCTCTAGTGGGTTTCAAGAACTCTCTGTTTTGTTGGTTATTTCCTCTCTAGGTTCTCTCCTTAATTTTACCTTATTTTTCATTTCTTGGGTACTAATCCCATTTTATACATCATCTATGACTTCTTTGTTCCTTATCTCTAACTACTGGAACTTTGACATGATCTAATTTGGTGACTCCAACTTTTACTGCTTCCAGTCTATTCATATCCTTCTGAAAACTTGGACTCTGTATTCTAGATGGGGTCTTACTAGTGATGTGTGCAGGTGTAGTATGATGTCTTTGTTTCTGTATTTGAATTGTCTCTATATATAGCCTATTAGTTTTTGTGCATTCTTTTCAGCTTTTATGCTATGTTTAATGAAATTCAAATCCTTGCTGATAATAACAAGATCTTCCTCCTGCTCCACACTTTCTATTTCATTACCTATCAGTTAGTAATCTGATTGTGGGTTACTATAACCTAAGTGCATGACTTTACACTTCCCACAGTTGAAAGGCATTTGCCATTATCTGGAACATTCTTCTAGCTTCATTAGATTCTCTCTTAAGGCTTCTACGTCTTTTGAGTTTGCAGTATTTATGCCTAGTTATGTATGGTCAGCAAATTTGGCTATTCTACTAGTTAATCCTAAATCTATGTCATTAATGTAGATCAGAAATAGCAATGGGACAAGGACGGATCCTTGAGGTACTCCACTTGTAACAGCTGCCCACTACAAAGCTTCTCCATTGATTACAACTCTCTGTTTTCTGATTTTTAGCCAATCTTCAATCATTCAGCTGGCTCGTCAATGATGCCAGGTGTTCTAATTTTGACCATTGATTTTTTTATGAGGAACTTTGTCAAAAGCCTTTTGAAAGGGTAGGTAAATGATGTCTACTGCCCTGCTTTAGTCATACATGCTAAACATGTGGAAAAACTTCAAAAGATTTGTCACACATGATATCTTTTGTCTAAAACCCCGTTGACTGTCTATCAAAATTCTTTTTCTCTTTATTTTCCACTATTGAATCTACTATAATTGATTCACAACTTTTCAAAACACTGAAGTTAAGACTCACAGATCAGTAGTTGCCAGGTTCTTCTTTTGGTCCCTTCTTGTAGATTGGAGGAACATTGCCTAGTTTCCATCCTTGTGGTACCAATCCTTTGTTGACTGTCTTTGGGAACATTTTGTAAAAGTGTGGGGTTATCTCTTCTTCTAGTTCTCTAATATCTCTTGTATGAATATCAATTGGACCTGATGTCTTAGACTTACCGAGTCCTTTTATTTTCTTTCTGACATCATCCATTGTAAAGATGATTCTATTTAATTGTTGTGACCCTCCATAATTGATAGCTGGTTCAGGGAAGACCGCTGATTCTTCCCTAGGGAATATACGGAGCTCACATTTACATTTACATGACAAATACTGTTTACAATGTCAATACAGGTATACCTCACCTTACGTCGCTAATTGGTTCCAGGAGAGGCGACTTAATTTTAAAAATGACTTGAGTTAATAAAAATGACCTAAGTCAAATTTACTGGTCACTAAATTTACTTGTCACTGAGCTAAACCACAAATAACCATTCCCAATTCTGTATCTTATTTATAAAGGCAATTTGAATAATACATGGTTAATAAAAATCTGCTTAAGCTTACAAATATTTTGTTTTTGTTTTTAACGTAGTACCGAAATAGAGATTTTGACGAAGGAAAAATCTATTCCTGGGTGAGGAACCTGTATCGCCCAGTGAAATATGCTCCTCTAGCACCATTTCTAAGGCATAGATATTGCTGAATATACCAGAGAAAAAAAAAAAGAGATGCATGGAATGCCAGGGATAAACCTAGCTCGAATAAATCATATACATATAGTATATACAAATACTTGTAAATAAAGATGTTTATAATTTAGCATGTTTAAAATTAGTACATTGCGGGCTCTTTATTTGTGAATGTGGTTTGCCCTAAGAAAGATTTCGTAAGGTTAAATAACAAATTAAGTTATTGAAATTATTTTGCAATAGTATAAAACCGCATACGTACATGGCTGTGAATTGTTACTGCCAACAGCCGATTTATCTGTTATTGTTCTTTGATACGCATTTTAATAAGAAACTGGCTGGGAGCTTATTGAATTGCGCTCTTCTTTTCTTCATGGATTATGAGATAGGGAACAAAATCATATCAACAACACTATTAACAATATGTGACCACAATTGTGATACTGTCGTGACCTTGAAAACAACTGACAACAAAACCAAAATAGAAACAATTGGTATTTGCTGTTGTTAAAATACATCTTGAACAGATGCCCAAGTACAAAAATTATTAAACGAAGTTCAGATATCGAAAATCAAGATTATTTTAGACATCTTTCAGTACATTTGCATTAGGCTGTCGGCTAAACATAAAGAACAGCTGACAAAATCGAGTGACATGTTTTAATCCCATCCTACTATCAAACATAAATCTAAGCAAAGTAAAAGTTAATTTTTTGTGTAGTACTCTAAATAAACAAAGATTTCTGTTAAATCTGTTCTATGTGTGTATAGTAAGGTACGAGAGAGAGAGAGAGAGAGAGAGAGAGAGAGAGAGAGATCAAATGCACTTTTTTTTTTGTTATTTAAAAGAACCAATTACCAAGATATTTAGGGTGTTAGTTTATAAAATAAGCTGTACTGTATTTCTGTTTAAGAAAGTATAGATATACAGTAACATATTGCTAAAGAGACAGCACATAAGTTGCATAATGCTTCAAGAAAATGCATAGTGGCGTAGGCTACTAGCCGTCTGAACAAATCAATAACAAAGAGTATTGTGTATAACATTTCTTAGCTTATTTAAAATATCTACTATATTTAGTTAATATAGTTTTATATAAGAACCGATGTGTTGTAATCTATAATAATATTCATATACATTCATAATTCATTACAGTATTAGTTCTCTCTTATTCAATGTCAGGATGCCAGAAAAAATTCAAACCATTCATATTCTCTCTCTCTATAATAAATGAAATGTTTACTTCTTTGCAAAGTCTCTATTGAGGCTATATAATCAAGCACCACAGAGCTAAAAACTATAATATATCATGCATCCGCAACATGAATGAAACTCCGGTCAACGTTATGCAATTCAACTTACAGTACAGGTAAGTAAAGTATGAGAGAAGCATTTCAAATTAAACTATTGAAATTAGTATGCTAATTGGAAAATGATAGATCAAGTAATAATTGTTTCTTTTAGTAAATATGAAATATCCTTCGGTAGCATGCCTTAATAATAAGGGAGTTATTTGATCCAAAAATTGAGGTTGATGACGGACTAGGCAGGGTTGATCAGCTGACTTGAATGTAGATAATGCGTGAGATTATAATTTGCTACGTTTTCAATCATAAATAAGATACTATAATGTGAATATTATATGCATTATTATTGGATACAGTTAAGTGAAACATCGGTTTAATCAAAATCAGGTTTATTTCAAATATAGCTGTAATTTTTTTACCATAGTAAATGAATATACAATGTACAGAGAGAGCTGGGACCAGCTGGGTGTAGAGATAGGTAGTGGAGCGCAGTGCAGCGCTCCCAGTGTAAAGGAGCGTGGGCTATTTGAAATCATCGCCCAACTTGAATTTTATCACGATTTTTATGAAAATCTTTTTTTAAAAGGTATAGCATTGTTCTTAGCCATCGCAATGATATTGCCAACTATTAGATATCAAATTCATAATGTTAGGTAAACAATCATCACAAACAATTTTGTTTTTTTTCTTGGCCGCGAAAAACCAAAACCGTGAAGCAAGGACCTGCAATTAACGAGGACCGACTATGATTTAGAGGAAATATGCTAATATTTCTATGAAATGCAAGTACATCGTACCTCTCTTTACGAAAGAATCAGCAAAAGAAACTTTTAAGCTGCGAAACGAGATGCGAATATTTTTTATGACTCGCATTACAAAAAAAAAAAAAGTTTCATTTTAAGAAAGTGAGATTTTCCAGCCAGGCCGAGAATAAAATAGTCACCCAATAAGAAGAGTTGAAGTAAATGGGTTCAGACAATAGAAAATGCAGCTGTAGTCTAAAATAAGGGTCATTATAACCCTGGATAGGTACGGTGGGTCGTTCGCGACCCCGAGCGTCAAAAAAAAACAGGTTTTTCTCACGTGACTCACCCCCGTGACTGAATTAGTGGGTGATCGACCTGCAGGAGGTGTCTCCCCTACACGCTCTAGTAGTGTCCAGATGTGCATTGCTGTAGCTGTACTCCTTCCCCGATTTCTGAAACGCGTCGGGGTCGAGCATGACCGACTTTACCCTTCTAAGGTAGTTTGCATAATTATCAAAGTTATTACGTATTATGAAATTGTCGTAGAATGGTGCAACTTGTATAGGTTATCAGTTGTGGAAACTCTTGGTGGATTGTTTGGCTACCATGTGCATGATTTTTTTTTTAGTTAAAATGTCGTTCATCACCACGAGGACCATTTTACCGCGAGTGCCCCTTTTTAATTTTTTTTCATTTTTTTGCCAAGTCATTTTTCCGTAAGATATTGCCAAATAGTGTCATAAAACTTTTGCTTGTTTAGTGTTGGAAAGTGTGTCTAGATGATCTGGCTACCCATGCGTGATTTTGTTTTTGTCAGATACGACGTAGTTATTGGTATATTGGGTATTTAACTGCGGTTACCAATTTCTGTTTTTTTTCAATATTTGTAAAAATTACTACGTAGTAAGGAATTGCCGTATATTATTCATTTTTTTTTCATGTTTATGTGTTAGAAAGTGTGCCTTGATGGTTGGGCTAACACGTGCATGTCTTTTTTTTTATCTGAGATGCCGTATATTAGAATGTCGGGCATTTTACCGCGAGTACCCCTTTTTCATTTTTTTTCATTTTTTTGCCAAGTAATTTTTCCGTAAGATATTGCGAAATAGTGTCGTAAAACTTTTGCTTTTTTAGTGTTGGAAAGTGTGTCTAGATGATCTGGCTACCCATGCGTGATTTTGTTTTTGTCAGATACGACGTAGTTATTGGTATATTAGGTATTTAACTGCGGTTGCCAATTTCTGTTTTTTTTTTCAATATTTGTAAAAATTTACTACGTAGTAAGGAATTGCCGTATATTATTAATTTTTTTTTTCATGTTTATGTGTTAGAAAGTGTGCCTTGATGGTTGGGCTAACACGTGCATGTCTTTTTTTTTATCTGAGATGCCGTATATTAGAATGTCGGGCATTTTACCGCGAGTACCCCTTTTTCATTTTTTTTCATTTTTTTGCCAAGTAATTTTTCCGTAAGATATTGCGAAATAGTGTCGTAAAACTTTTGCTTTTTTAGTGTTGGAAAGTGTGTCTAGATGATCTGGCTACCCATGCGTGATTTTGTTTTTGTCAGATACGACGTAGTTATTGGTATATTGGGTATTTAACTGCGGTTGCCAATTTCTGTTTTTTTTTCAATATTTGTAAAAATTTACTACGTAGTAAGGAATTGCCGTATATTATTAATTTTTTTTTTCATGTTTATGTGTTAGAAAGTGTGCCTTGATGGTTGGGCTAACACGTGCATGTCTTTTTTTTTATCTGAGATGCCGTATATTAGAATGTTGGGCATTTTTCCGCGAGTGCCCCTTTTTATTTGTTTTGCATTTTTTTGCTTAGTCATGTTACCGTAAGGAATTGGCAAGTAGTGTCGCAAAACTTATATTTTTATAGTGTTGGAAAGTGTTTCTAGATGATCTGGCTACCCATGCCTATTTTTTTTTTTAGCCAGATATGGCGTATATATAAGTATGTGTTCGATTTTCCTGTGATTGCCATTTTTTTGTTTTTTCCCATTTCTTTCAAAATTACTACGTACTAAGGAACTATCACAGAGTAAGGATTCATTTATATGTTTATTTGTTGGAAAATGTGCCTTGATGGTTTGCCTAGCACGTGGCTGAAATTTTTTTTTTTTCTGAAATGCCGTATATTAGAATGGCCATTTTTCCACGAGTGCCCCTTTTTATTTGTTTTGCATTTTTTTGCTTAGTCATGTTACCGTAAGGAATTGGCAAGTAGTGTCGCAAAACTTATAATTTTATAGTGTTGGAAAGTGTTTCTAGATGATCTGGCTACCCATGCCTATCTTTTTTTTTTAGCCAGATATGGCGTATATATAGGTATGTGTTCGATTTTCCTGTGATTGCCATTTTTTCGTTTTTTCCCATTTCTTTCAAAATTACTACGTACTAAGGAACTATCACAGAGTAATGATTCATTTAGATGTTTATTTGTCGGAAAATGTGCCTTAATGGTTTGCCTAGCACGTGGCTGAATTTTTTTTTTCTGAAATGCCGTATATTAGAATGTTAGCCATTTTTCCGCGAGTGCCCCTTTTTATTTGTTTTGCATTTTTTCGCTTAGTCATGTTACCGTAAGGAATTGGCAAGTAGTGTCGCAAAACTTATATTTTTATAGTGTTGGAAAGTGTTTCTAGATGATCTGGCTACCCATGCCTATCTTTTTTTTAGCCAGATATGGCGTATATATAGGTATGTGTTCGATTTTCCGGTGATTGCCATTTTTTCGTTTTTTCCCAATTCTTTCAAAATTACTACGTACTAAGGAACTATCACAGAGTAATGATTCCTCTAGATGTTTATTTGTCGGAAAATTTTGTTTACTTTTTTTTGATTGAATATCATCAAATTTTTTTAGCTAAAATATTATATTGTTTTACATTTTTTTTTCGATTTTATTTCCCTTCAAAAAATTTTTTTTGGGTCAGAATTTTAATTTTATAGTCGTAAAATAATCGACAATTATCCAGCAACCCACCATACAATTTTTATGCATATCCAATAATAATTAGATTAGTAAATAACACCTTGAAATTGACATACCCTTCCTACATTTCAAGTGGCAGATTAGGGAGTCTGAGTCAGTGTGGTTGGCGGCCATTTTGTGGACATATCCGAAGCGTAAGCTGCCCTATCTATATATATTCTTGTTCCCTATAGAATTTGTGATATTTTGGTATATTTTTACCTGCATAAATATCATATTATATATTAAATATATGTATTTTTTTTACGAAATTTCTAAGTACTCAAAAAATTACCTTTAGATATGGCCCCTGATATAAATGTATTTTACAAAATAATGAAGATTTTTTTACATATTTCTATTTTAGGATAACATATGTTTATTCCCTAAAAAAATTAGCCACTTCCTATTTCATTTGGGTACCCAAAAAAATTCATGAAATTTGGACAAATTTTTTTGGCCAAAAAAAGTTACCCTTTTTTTTCTCATTTCAGATCTTCACCTCCATGGGTCTGACTTCATCCAAAATACATCAAGATGTGTCCTAAACATTCAAGAATCAATTCCTAAAAGGATTTGTGTATATATGTATAAACTTTTTTTTTTATGAATTTTTATGTCAGGTCTTTTTTTTTCTACTTAATTTTTTAAAATATTTATAATAAATAGTTTTTCTGCAGATGAGTAGTATTTATCTTTACAGTTGTTTTAAGCATTCATTGAAGTTTTTTTTGGCAAAAGAAAAAAGGAGGTTACTGCAAAAACTGATTTTTCAAGAATTTTTTTTGGCGTCGGGGTCGTTCGCGTCCGAGTATACCCTTAAAGGGGTGTCCGAGGAGCGTACCTATCCAGGGTTAATAGTACAGTACATATGGTACTGTATATTTTGTGTATGTACACTATTGTACTGGATGTATTGTATTAACAGTTGGTTTAGTTATATTGAATGGTTCAAATGTATTTGGCTGTACAGTATTTCATTGTGGTTATACTGTAGCTTTATTATAAGATTTATTGTGGTGTTTTGTAGGGTTTGGAAAAAATTGGGCAATTTGCATGTGAAATGGACTTGCAACACGAAAAAAAATCACTTTACGAAAGCCACTCCAGAACAAATTAATTTTGTGTTGGGAGGCATAACTGTACTGTAAATGATAATGTGGAAATTTATAAAAAAAAATAAGGAGCAAATGTATATGAACTGAGATATTTTTAGGCAATTATTTATAGAATGGAGATAATATGGTGTGATTTTAAACTTAAAAGTGTGATGGAATTCGACCAAACAGCTTTCAATAACTTGCATGACTGGTATTTTGGTTGGTGTTGTGGGCAGGAGTCAATCTGTGTGTGAGAGAGAGAGAGAGAGAGAGAGAGAGAGAGAGAGAGAGAGAGAGAGAGAGAGAGCTACGTCTCACTTCAGAGAATTCTTTCTGTGAGATTTGAACATGTATGCCATCATAGAAATACACTAAAATAGCCTTTACATAATCCCGAATAAAGACTAGAATCGCAAGTATTTCAGTTGGTAATGGAATGATATGTGAGGATCCCTACATCTCTAAGTTGGGAGATGACGGGAGGATAGAGTAATGCCTCAGGTAGCAAATGTTGTCATTGGCTAGAGAGAATGGTGTGATTCTACATGGTAACATAAAATCACACTAAAATACAGTAGCTCTTACACAATATGGAATAAAGGCTTGAATCCCAGTCTTCATTGGTTGGCTAAAGAAAGAAGTAGGAGGGGGCTAATATTATAGAGGGGAGGAGCTTTTTGGTGAAATATTCTAGGTGCGATACACGGCCATGTGCTGTACTCTTTTATAGGATAAACAACTGATTCTAACTTCAATATGGTTTATATTTCTAAAGGACGTACCCGGTATGTCAGTGTGTGTAGTACACAGCATGTTTTGATGTCAAGCGAACGTCATCGTAGCGAAGGGGTTAAGCATTCGATCGCATACCATATAGAAATTACAGCGCACACCTGAACCTTGTACCAAAACGTATTCTTGGGGAAGTAAACTTTTTCGTCATGTAACCTCTCGCCTCTTGTACAAGACGAGAACATATTAGTTATTATTATTATCATTACTTGCTAAGCTACAACCCTAGTTGGAAAAGCAGGATGCCATAAGCGCAGGGGCCCCGGCATGGAAAATAGCCCAGTGAGGAAAGGAAACAAGGAAAAAAATTCAAGAACAGTAACATTAAAATGAATAATTCCCATATAAACTACAAAAACTTTAACAAAACAAAAGGAATAGAAATTAGATAGAATAGTGAGCCCAAGTGTACCCCCAAGCAAGAGAACTCTAACCCAAGACAGTGGAAGACCATGGTACAGAGGCTATGGCACTACCCAAGACTAGAGAACAATGGTTTGATTTTGGAGTGTCCTTCTCCCTAGAAGAGTTGCTTACCATAGCTTATTAGTTTTACTTGAAATACTTCTCTCATATTTTATTTAATTATCCACTTGTTCAGGTTAGTCAAGGGCCTTTTCTCCCTATTGAGAAAATGAGAGCTTGATCTCGTACAAGACTGAGTGCTAGAAAAAGGGGTGTGAGCACTTGTATTACAAACCGCTCAGCACTTGGTACAATATGGCTATGTACCGCTTCTCATGGTATATACTGCCTCACCTACCCAGGGATTAACAGAGGCACACAGATACGTTAGTCGGAACTTTTTACACAAAACCACCTTCTTCCAATAAAGCAGTAAAATTTAGTTGATAACACTGCATTTAGTAAGAGACTGACTGTGATTACAAAACCACTTGTACATCTATCGTTCCCTAGGCGATAACTATGTACACATCGTTTCCCTCTCTCTCCGGAAAGTGAGAGGGAGATCTTCCAGTTCTTGTGAGAAAAGATCACAGACAGTCATATGTGAGCACCAGTACTGCATAGTGATAAGTATTTACAGGGAAGGAACATTCCTGGTACTGTATGTATTCTTTTTCCTCACAAATTGCATATAAGTAAAACCACCAAGTTTCTGGCCTTACTAGAAAGCGTGTGCTCTCATAGGACCAGAATCATGAGTGCTCATAAACAGGTGAAGGTAATTTCTATAGACGTGTGTGTGCTCAGGAAAGCCATGGTGAAGGATGCTCCAAAGATTGCATGAAGCAGTGAGGGCATGCTATAGAAGGGGGCACTCCTGTATGATTGCTCTAGTCCAGGAGCACAGAAGAGAACTCACTGATGCACTCCTTGAGGATGCACTGAAGATCAATAATTTCACCTGTAGTATTGTAAACAGGTGAGACAGTGCTTTGTAATATTGTGTGTATAATAGCGTACGAATATGTACATGCACAAGCTAGTCTGAGCAATCCTTTTAGGAGAGCACACCAACGGGTGAGAGCACTCATTTAGGAACTCACTGACTTGAAGTGACCACCATCTGGTAAGGGTGTTCATACAAACAGTTGAGGAAGCATTCCTGCAGGAGGATGCATACAGATAATAGCATGCTAATGGTCGCAAGTGCAAATAGGTGAGGGAGTGCATACACACACCTCTGACATGGGAGCGAGCTGATAGAGATCTTCTATCCTCCCTCCTATAGGTGCCTGCATACGTTAAAGTGCACAGGTAACACTGTCTCCCACAAGGATAGAAATGGTAGGAATCGTGCGAACGCAACTCCTATCAATTGACCTTTAGGACCTTTCTGCCCAAAAGTAAAAAAAAAAAAACAGCAGAGGTCTTCCATCCTCAGCAGTAGTGTGTGACAAGTCGAAGCTAAGACAGATATGAAGGAGTAACTCAAAGTTCTCCTTGTATGACATCAATTTCATGTCAATGGGGCTAAAACTCCAAGAAAAAAAATCCTAGGTACTCTATGAGACAGCCCCACCACGAGATACATCTCTAGCAGCTTTCTGGACATGATAAATCGCTAACAAGAAGAAAGAGTGACCCTCGCCTTCAACTCAGCAACAGTGGACACTCTTTCCTCTCCCAGTATTCAATAATGTTTAAGGAAAACCAACTTCATCAGTTAAAATGACTTCGTAGTCAGACAGCCACAAGCGAAGGCTTAAACATTTAAGTGGATATCAGCAGGTTACATAAACAACTGTCTGTCGCTTACAGTTAACAGGAAACCAACAAAACCTTTCTTCTTCCTTAATACTTCTCACACACCAGCAAGTTTATCTGCAATTTCAAGTACCGCGAATACAAAGTAGCTATTCAGAGTGGTGGCTGGGGCGCAGGGCTTCCCCACCACCCACCAATAACTAACGATACCCAGTCATAAATTCTAACTGCTTAGTTCCAGTCAAACTGCAGATATACTCCTATTAAGAGATGAAAGTTTATATTTGTATAGGAACAATCTAATTTTCAGGGATCATCAATTTGCTATGTTAAATACAAAAGAATCTATTTATATCTTAAACTAATATATACAGTACAAAAATATCTTGTTACACCTTGAAATGCAACTTACTGCAAAATTGTACTTGGACTTACATTTATGAAAAGTTCATTGCAAATAGGACACTGTAATTCATTTTCCAGTACATCAGCCACTGAGTCTACGACTTCTTTTCTCGCATTATCTGACGCTAGTGCACTACAGGCCAGTTCTTGTTCAAGAGAGAGCTTTTGAGCTTCCACAGTACTTAATGCCTCCTGTAAATTACTGAGCTGCAAAGAGAAAAATAATCCAAATAAGGAAATCACTATTGCTACAAAGTGGCATTGCAATTGAAATAATACTTGAATTGTACTATAATTTATAAAGTATTACTAGTTCATGATTTTGATTTTATCATTCAAGGGACCGATTTGCAATTCGTAGAAAATATAAAAAATTACGTGGTACCTCTGATATGCGTTCACCAAATATGATATGCAATCATATATATACAACAATTTTATCAAAAGCAAAAATTTCAGATTTTTTCACAATATATATGTAAACTAGTTTTATTTATATTCTATAATCTTGAAAGAATTAACATAATAGTACTTTCTTCTCATCACATCAAATCTACAGCCAAGTACATAACAGTTTACAATAATTACCAAAATATTGATTAAATGAAAGAAAAAGAAAATATTTTCCATTGCTTGGCTTACATACAGTGCATATCCCAGTCTACGCAGTGACACTCGCTAATAAAATTTTCTATAGAATTAACATTTAGCCAATATATTTTGTATGACTAAAACATAACACTAATTGTTAGAAGGTGAAACTGGTGATGGGGGTTATCAATCACATAGAGTATTCCTCCTTTACCTATTCAATTGGATATCTGAATAAAGTCTCATCAAGCTTCATGTCTCTCTATCAAACACTCATAGGATATTAACGGCACTATTTCAATAGCACTGGATGAAAATTTCTTTAAAAAGATATCAGTTATATTAGACATTCCTTCTTTCCCACTTGAATTAGTTTATAAGCAATGGCATCCTAAATTTGACTCAAATTGTGCAAATCTTTCATACTTAATATACATTTCTTCCTAAACTTTCAATCCATTACCAAATTTTGCTAATACCTCTGCAACTATATCTTTTTCTAGCTCACCTAAAAGCAAAAATTTTCTTTTTCTCCTTTTTTCTCATCTTTTTCAAGTTCAATGAGTACATTTGTCAGATCCTTAGCTTTAATAGACAAAAGCAATTGAATATATAATGATGAACTCGTTCCAAAATATTTGGAGTTTTATGTTCCTTAGCTACAACTTCCAGAGCAATTGTGATCCATAAATTTCTATACTAACCTAATATTCATATTTCCCTCTTTTCCAAAAGCTTGGTTTATTAACGTTTACCCCCTTAATATATAAAAAATATTTGTTTACATTTTCTTCCTTGCAAGATACATTCCCCTATTAAACCAATGAAACAATCTAGTGGTTAACAGAAAGGAACCTTAGCGGTTCCATGTTTTCAAGTTTTTCCATCACATCTGTGATATGAAGATGTATCCCCTTCCAGATTATGGAAAGTTTTATTGCATTTTAACTTGTCTTCCCTACTGGATTTGTTAGCATGCCTGCACAGGAATAGCACTGTCTTAAATAGCCACCATGAGTACAGTACTTCACTCGTCCTGTAAGGAAAAGAATATTTCAAGTTCACTGGCTTGTAAAGACCATTTCCTAGCATTTT
>NC_090754.1:38242498-38246528 GCF_036898095.1 Palaemon carinicauda | reverse complement strand
GGCGGTTAAGCCAAGCATCATTTATCAGGCCAGGCGGTTAAGCCAAGCATCATTATCAGGCCAGGCGGTTAAGCCAAGCATCATTATCAGGCCAGGCGGTTAAGCCAAGCATCATTATCAGGCCAGGCGGTTAAGCCAAGCATCATTATCAGGCCAGGCGGTTAAGCCAAGCATCATTATCAGGCCAGGCGGTTAAGCCAAGCATCATTATCAGGCCAGGCGGTTAAGCCAAGCATCATTATCAGGCCAGGCGGTTAAGCCAAGCATCATTATCAGGCCAGGCGGTTAAGCCAAGCATCATTATCAGGCCAGGCGGTTAAGCCAAGCATCATTATCAGGCCAGGCGGTTAAGCCAAGCATCATTATCAGGCCAGGCGGTTAAGCCAAGCATCATTATCAGGCCAGGCGGTTAAGCCAAGCATCATTATCAGGCCAGGCGGTTAAGCCAAGCATCATTATCAGGCCAGGCGGTTAAGCCAAGCATCATTATCAGGCCAGGCGGTTAAGCCAAGCATCATTCATCAGGCCAGGCGGTTAAGCCAAGCATCATTTGAGGCCAGGCGGTTAAGCCAAGCATCATGATCAGGCCAGGCGGTTAAGCCAAGCATCATTATCAGGCCAGGCGGTTAAGCCAAGCATCATTATCAGGCCAGGCGGTTAAGCCAAGCGTCATATCAGGCCAGGCGGTTAAGCCAAGCATCATTATCAGGCCAGGCGGTTAAGCCAAGCATCATTATCAGGCCAGGCGGTTAAGCCAAGCATCATTATCAGGCCAGGCGGTTAAGCCAAGCATCATTATCAGGCCAGGCGGTTAAGCCAAGCATCATTATCAGGCCAGGCGGTTAAGCCAAGCATCATTATAGGCCAGGCGGTTAAGCCAAGCATCATTATCAGGCCAGGCGGTTAAGCCAAGCATCATTATCAGGCCAGGCGGTTAAGCCAAGCATCATTATCAGGCCAGGCGGTTAAGCCAAGCATCATTATCAGGCCAGGCGGTTAAGCCAAGCATCATTATCAGGCCAGGCGGTTAAGCCAAGCATCATTATCAGGCCAGGCGGTTAAGCCAAGCATCATTATCAGGCCAGGCGGTTAAGCCAAGCATCATTATCAGGCCAGGCGGTTAAGCCAAGCATCATTATCAGGCCAGGCGGTTAAGCCAAGCATCATTATCAGGCCAGGCGGTTAAGCCAAGCATCATTATCAGGCCAGGCGGTTAAGCCAAGCATCATTATCAGGCCAGGCGGTTAAGCCAAGCATCATTATCAGGCCAGGCGGTTAAGCCAAGCATCATTATCAGGCCAGGCGGTTAAGCCAAGCATCATTATCAGGCCAGGCGGTTAAGCCAAGCATCATTATCAGGCCAGGCGGTTAAGCCAAGCATCATTATCAGGCCAGGCGGTTAAGCCAAGCATCATTATCAGGCCAGGCGGTTAAGCCAAGCATCATTATCAGGCCAGGCGGTTAAGCCAAGCATCATTATCAGGCCAGGCGGTTAAGCCAAGCATCATTATCAGGCCAGGCGGTTAAGCCAAGCATCATTATCAGGCCAGGCGGTTAAGCCAAGCATCATCATCAGGCCAGGCGGTTAAGCCAAGCATCATCATCAGGCCAGGCGGTTAAGCCAAGCATCATTATCAGGCCAGGCGGTTAAGCCAAGCATCATTATCAGGCCAGGCGGTTAAGCCAAGCATCATCATCAGGCCAGGCGGTTAAGCCAAGCATCATCATCAGGCCAGGCGGTTAAGCCAAGCATCATTATCAGGCCAGGCGGTTAAGCCAAGCATCATCATCAGGCCAGGCGGTTAAGCCAAGCATCATCATCAGGCCAGGCGGTTAAGCCAAGCATCATCATCAGGCCAGGCGGTTAAGCCAAGCATCATTATCAGGCCAGGCGGTTAAGCCAAGCATCATTATCAGGCCAGGCGGTTAAGCCAAGCATCATCATCAGGCCAGGCGGTTAAGCCAAGCATCATCATCAGGCCAGGCGGTGAAGCCAAGCATCATCATCAGGCCAGGCGGTTAAGCCAAGCATCATTATCAGGCCAGGCGGTTAAGCCAAGCATCATCATCAGGCCAGGCGGTTAAGCCAAGCATCATCATCAGGCCAGGCGGTTAAGCCAAGCATCATCATCAGGCCAGGCGGTTAAGCCAAGCATCATCATCAGGCCAGGCGGTTAAGCCAAGCATCATCATCAGGCCAGGCGGTGAAGCCAAGCATCATTATCAGGCCAGGCGGTTAAGCCAAGCATCATCATCAGGCCAGGCGGTGAAGCCAAGCATCATTATCAGGCCAGGCGGTTAAGCCAAGCATCATCATCAGGCCAGGCGGTTAAGCCAAGCATCATCATCAGGCCAGGCGGTTAAGCCAAGCATCATCATCAGGCCAGGCGGTTAAGCCAAGCATCATCATCAGGCCAGGCGGTTAAGCCAAGCATCATCATCAGGCCAGGCGGTTAAGCCAAGCATCATCATCAGGCCAGGCGGTTAAGCCAAGCATCATCATCAGGCCAGGCGGTTAAGCCAAGCATCATCATCAGGCCAGGCGGTTAAGCCAAGCATCATCATCAGGCCAGGCGGTTAAGCCAAGCATCATCATCAGGCCAGGCGGTTAAGCCAAGCATCATCATCAGGCCAGGCGGTTAAGCCAAGCAATCATCATCAGGCCAGGCGGTTAAGCCAAGCATCATCATCAGGCCAGGCGGTTAAGCCAAGCATCATCATCAGGCCAGGCGGTTAAGCCAAGCATCATCATCAGGCCAGGCGGTTAAGCCAAGCATCATCATCAGGCCAGGCGGTTAAGCCAAGCATCATCATCAGGCCAGGCGGTTAAGCCAAGCATCATCATCAGGCCAGGCGGTTAAGCCAAGCATCATCATCAGGCCAGGCGGTTAAGCCAAGCAATCATCATCAGGCCAGGCGGTTAAGCCAAGCATCATCATCAGGCCAGGCGGTTAAGCCAAGCATCATCATCAGGCCAGGCGGTTAAGCCAAGCATCATCATCAGGCCAGGCGGTTAAGCCAAGCATCATCATCAGGCCAGGCGGTTAAGCCAAGTCATCATCAGGCCAGGCGGTTAAGCCAAGCATCATTATCAGGCCAGGCGGTTAAGCCAAGCATCATCATCAGGCCAGGCGGTTAAGCCAAGCATCATCATCAGGCCAGGCGGTTAAGCCAAGCATCATCATCAGGCCAGGCGGTTAAGCCAAGCATCATCATCAGGCCAGGCGGTTAAGCCAAGCATCATCATCAGGCCAGGCGGTTAAGCCAAGCATCATCATCAGGCCAGGCGGTTAAGCCAAGCATCATCATCAGGCCAGGCGGTTAAGCCAAGCAATCATTATCAGGCCAGGCGGTTAAGCCAAGCAATCATCATCAGGCCAGGCGGTTAAGCCAAGCATCATTCAGGCCAGGCGGTTAAGCCAAGCATCATCATCAGGCCAGGCGGTTAAGCCAAGCATCATCATCAGGCCAGGCGGTTAAGCCAAGCATCATCATCAGGCCAGGCGGTGAAGCCAAGCATCATCATCAGGCCAGGCGGTTAAGCCAAGCATCATTATCAGGCCAGGCGGTGAAGCCAAGCATCATCATCAGGCCAGGCGGTTAAGCCAAGCATCATCATCAGGCCAGGCGGTTAAGCCAAGCATCATCATCAGGCCAGGCGGTTAAGCCAAGCATCATCATCAGGCCAGGCGGTTAAGCCAAGCATCATTATCAGGCCAGGCGGTTAAGCCAAGCATCATTATCAGGCCAGGCGGTTAAGCCAAGCGTCATGATCAGGCCAGGCGGTTAAGCCAAGCATCATTATCAGGCCAGGCGGTTAAGCCAAGCCTCATCATCAGGCCAGGTGGTTAAGCCAAGCGTCATTATCAGGCCAGGCGGTGAAGCCAAGTGTCATTACCAGGCCAGGCGGTGAAGCCAAGCGTCTTAATAAGGCCGGGCGGTGAAGCCCAGCGTCGTCATGAGTCCGGGCGGTGAAGCCAAGCATTTTTTTTTTCCAGCCAAATAAGACTGCCTATTCATCAGTACATGA
>NC_090754.1:38204998-38237498 GCF_036898095.1 Palaemon carinicauda | reverse complement strand
TTTTAATCTCAACTTTTTTACATCAATAGTGTGATTATCCCATTTAATGAAAAAATTTGAAAATTTATCAAGTGGCATAACATTGGAAATCATTCTCGGGGTTTTAGTTCTTGATTTTACAATACTTAACACCAACTGCTTGATAAACACATCATTAGTAATGTCAATTTTGCAATGTGCAGTATATACATGAGACAGTGAGGACAATATACAGTTAAGCATAGATGAAGGTCTGTCACTCTGATGAAATAGCTAATAAACATTCTGCCAATATACTAGAAGTGGAAGGTGGAAAATCCTCCCCAAAATTATCACATAATTTAATTTTTCCAAGATACATATTATAATTATTTATTGTTGACTGTGCCCACCCAAATTTCAGTCTTGATGCTGCTTGAAGTGACCACCCCTGTTGAAGTGCCTGTTGTTTCCACAAACTCTCCAAGCAAACATTTTCCATCTTCTGTTTCGCAGTGGCTCTGGTATAGCAGGATTCAGTTGAATGATTGCTTTCTTGGACACCCTGACGGGTGGACATATTGACAACTGGGTTAGAGTTTTGAACCATGTCTGAGCTGGCCACCATGGGGCTATTACTGTAGCATGTGCTCTCTGACCTTCTATTACTGAAAGAACTTTGTCTAAAAGTCTTATAGGTGGATTTACAAAGTTGTTCTCCCTTTTCCAATCCTTTTGTGCCAGAGCATCCAACTTCATACCATTTGGGTCGAGAAATCTTGTGTTGTAGATTGGTAGCTGTGTAGATGTCGCAGATGCGAACCTGTCTATTGTGTGAGGTCCCCACATCGAGTCCAAAAACCGGAACATCGGTCTTGACAACATCCACTCGTGTTTGTCCAACATTCTTGATAACATATCCGCTTGGGTGTTTAGTTTGCCGCTCAAATGACGAGCAATAATTGTTAGATTGTTTTGTATAGCCTCGGCCCATATTAACTTCGCAATTTCTGTCAACTCCACTACTGATCCACCCATGTGATTGATGTACGCTACTGTAGTGATGTTGTCTGATAAAACTTGAATCGTTTTTCCTTTTAGACTGGGAAGAAAGGCTCTTACACTTAGAAGAACCGCCATCAACTCTCTTACGTTGGAGTTGTCTGTTCTTTGTAATGCCCTCCCCAACCAAGTTGGGATGCGTCTGTCACCAGCTGGCCGTCGACTTCTGAGGGTAATATTACTTTCCCATTCCATTTTGCTAATGATTCATACCACCACAAGATATCTTTCTTGGCACATGAGTCCAGTTCTAGTTGAGATTCCCATGTATTTTTTTGTTTGATCAACTTGTACACATTTCTTAGCATTAATCTGCCTGGCAATACTGCTTTACAAATAAAATTGCACTGGCCAGCGATTTTTGACAAAACTCTAGCAGACACTGACTTTTGAGTTAACACCCTTTTAATGTCTTTCCTAACTTTAGAAATCTTAGTACTAGGTACCTTTAGCATTGGTATTCCATTATCTTGAGTTTCTAAGAGTAGGCCTAAATATTCTATTGTAGACTTAGGAATTAATATGGATTTTTCAAAGTTGATTTTCCAACCAAGGTCAGTAAGTGTGTCTACTACCACTTCAGTATCTAGTAGTAGTGTGGATTTAGGACCACATAACAGGAAGTCATCAACATAAAGTATTAACCTGATGCTGCATTCTCTTAGATACTTCACAACTGGCCTCAAAACTTTTGTAAATATATGTGGTGCAATAGAACATCCAAAATTCAAAACATTCCAAACATAATATTGGCCTCTCCATTTAAACCCAAAATATTTCCTGAAGTCACGTCTAATAAGTATATGATGAAAACCGTCTTTCAAATCAACACTAACATAAGAATCACCATTCTTTACAACGTTCGGTAAACATGATAAGTCTTCATATCGTGTCTTTGGTACTTCAATAAACTGATTGACAAATCTCATATCACTAATCAATCTGTATTTTTCTTTTCCTTTCTTTCTAGTACATCCTATGGGTGACACACACAGGGGTTTTTCTGAAACCTTACTAATGAAACCGTCATTTAGGTAGTTCACTATTTTAGAGTCAATAAAACATTCTTCTTCCACACTAGATGTATAGTTCGCGAATTCACACTGTTCTGGTTCTGACAAAAATGGTATAGTCACTCCATATTTTAGCCAGCCTATTATGTACTCAGGGGTTCCAATTTTTTCCCAAGACTGTATGTTTTCTACCAAATTACACATTACATAAGTATCTATAACAGTTAAGCCTAAAGGAATAAATTAAATTTGAGAAAAGGGGAAAAAAAGAAGAAAAAAAAAGAAGAAACAAAGTGTAACATGGTCATTCACTTCACTAGTGACAAATAACCAAACACGATCTGCAAACACTAGCACTAGGCCTAATTTATTCAACACAGTGACACTAGCACTAGGCCTAATTTATTCAACACAGTTAAGTACATACATTACATTAAACATTATTCTGTGTTATTATTATTTACGCCTTCATGTTTATTCCAGGAGTAATTGGAAGTACTTTGTGACTGATTACGCATGTAGTAATTGTTGTTGTTGTAACCGCGACCTCTACAGTTGTAATATCCCCCACTGTAGTTGTTGAAGATATTGTAGAAGCGCCCTCTCTGATTGTCTCTATATTTTGGTTTAGTACTTGGATCATTACTAGTTATTTGCACAGCTTTTAGTAATGAATCTAATTGTTTGTCATCTAGGTTAGTTGTGCCCCGTGACAAATTGTTGAACAGTTGGGAAGTTTTGGCGCCAAACTGCCCAGACACCACTAATGCCGAATGTTCTTGGCGTAAATAATCAATGTGCGCTTTCTGAACATTAAAGATCTCTAATAGGTCATCTTGTGACGCCTGCTCATCTAAATTCCACAGTAATTTAATAGTAGTTTCCACGTATTTTGCACTATTAGCAATAACATTAGCAGTTATCTGTTCATCTCGCTTGATACCAGACTTTGAGGTACCAACACGTAATTCTTGTGGTATTTTAATACCAGACACTTTGTCCTTTATTGCTTGATATTCATCTTGAATACTACACTGATTATCTCTAGCTACTGTAGCCTGAGATATATTTCCGGCTGTTCCATTAGGGGTAGAAGGGCCGGTATTCCTTGTTGCAGACGGCAACTTTGCTCCACCATGGCGGTCATGCACGAAAACATCTTCCCCAGACGCATCACTATCAAACCCATGTTTGGGTCTTGTGCCACTATTTTTATGCCTTTTTTCACTTTCTAGAAATTCTAGACGACTTCTAATGTCACATTGTCCTTCTTCCACTACTTTTAGTGAGGTCTGAATGGATTTTAATAACTCATCCATCAGGAGAAGCCTGACTGCATAGCGATGCCCTACTATAACGAACAGACTGACATAATAGATGCGCAGCGGGATGCACTGCGCATCTACAACAAACCAAATATGTTTTTCTTTTGCCTTAACTTCACATACAAATACAAAAAGAGAAGTCTCACACAATCATTTCCCCCGTTGTGAAACTTTCTCTCAGAGCCTTCTCTGTATCTGAAGACACTCTGAATACCAGCCGAAGACAAAACTCTCTGTATCTGAAGACACTCTGAATACCAGCCGAAGACAAAAAAAGACTCCAAGACCATTCTTTCTGCATTTGTTGTTTTTTTTCATTTACTGCTTCGATCGGTACGATCATTTGATACCAGAAATGGAGAACTTACGTAATACAGTGTCACTTATGTTGTTTACTAGTAATTTGTCTGCTGTTACCAGCAGTATATGTCGTTATTCTTTACATAATTCACAGGATAATCTGATGATGATTAAGCATTTGGCGGAACCTTCGTCTGATACGCAGGAGCCGTTTTCTGAGACCAGGGACATAGGCCTAGCGATAACGCCATTGAGATTCTGCCGTAGAACTGGTTTTCCAGTTTATGACATGCGCGACATCGAGCCCTTTATTGGGAAGGTCTTGGGACATGGACTCTTCTCCAAAGTTTATGAACTAACGGGAGAATATTCTCAGTTTTGCCTCAAGAGAAGCAAGTTGGAACCCCTTGACGATGAGTTGCAGATGCTCGCTCACCTGCAACATTTAGCTGTTCCTAAAGTGGTTGGGATTATAAACAACAGAATGTTCATCATGAAGCGTCACCAAATGACGCTGTCTGAGTGGGTGATTAAAGAGAAACCCGCCCGGAGGAAGGTGTTTTCCGCCTTGATTCAACTGTGTGAAATCTTGCAGGGATTCCACGCGGAGGGAATCTGCCACAACGACGTCAAACCTGACAACGTCATGGTGGATATTACGCCCGAAGGATGTCCGAAAGTGACGGTGATTGACTTTGGTTTCGCGAGGATGATTGGCAAATATGCACCGGGGCTAAAGGGAATCGAACGGAAGATAGCCCTCAGGTTACCACGGAATTGGTTCGCACCCCACTTTATTGTGGATGGGACCTGCACCCCCGGTACAGACGCCTTCAGTTTGGCAATGGCCATTAAGAGGACCATAACCTTCTCCTCGATGGAGGTAAGCTCCGCGCTCATGAACCTACTAGGATGGTATTCACGCTGCTCTGGAGAGGAGAGCGCCTGCACCGTCAAACAACTGTTCAATGCATTGCGCCTCGAAATGGACACTTGGTCTTCCAACGATAGCGAAATCGAGAAGAGAGGAGACTCAAATGACAATGACCGGAAGATCCAGGAACAAGTGGTTGAACAAAGAGCTTTGCAAGAAAAACCGGACAATGAGATCATTTCAAATCTCAGGGGAAATATTCTCAATTTGAAGAAGGACATGGCATTACAAACAGATACTTATCTATTTGAAGATAAATTTGAAAGAGAAAGAAACACTAGAGAAATAGATGGACTGAAAAAAGCACAAGATAAATTGAATGTAGAAAATTGTGAGCTATTCAACAGAAATAATAAATTGGAAGCCATTTTGGATCAGAAGGAAAAATTGGTTGAAGAACAAAAAATAGAAATTATTGAGAAAAATAAAGAAATAGATGGAGTGAAAAAAGCACAAGATAAATTGAATATAGAAAATTGTGAGCTATTCAACAGAAATAATAAATTGGAAGCCATTTTGGATCAGAAGGAAAAATTGGTTGAAGAACAAAAAATAGAAATTATTGAGAAAAATAAAGAAATAGATGGAGTGAAAAAAGCACAAGATAAATTGAATGTAGAAAATTGTGAGCTATTCAACAGAAATAATAAATTGGAAGCCATTTTGGATCAGAAGGAAAAATTGGTTGAAGAACAAAAAATAGAAATTATTGAGAAAAATAAAGAAATAGATGGAGTGAAAAAAGCACAAGATAAATTGAATATAGAAAATTGTGAGCTATTCAACAGAAATAATAAATTGGAAGCCATTTTGGATCAGAAGGAAAAATTGATGGAAGAACAGAAAATAGAAATTATTGAGAAAAATAAAGAAATAGATGGAGTGAAAAAAGCACAAGATAAATTGAATATAGAAAATTGTGAGCTATTCAACAGAAATAATAAATTGGAAGCCATTTTGGATCAGAAGGAAAAATTGGTTGAAGAACAAAAAATAGAAATTATTGAGAAAAATAAAGAAATAGATGGAGTGAAAAAAGCACAAGATAAATTGAATATAGAAAATTGTGAGCTATTCAACAGAAATAATAAATTGGAAGCCATTTTGGATCAGAAGGAAAAATTGGTTGAAGAACAAAAAATAGAAATTATTGAGAAAAATAAAGAAATAGATGGAGTGAAAAAAGCACAAGATAAATTGAATATAGAAAATTGTGAGCTATTCAACAGAAATAATAAATTGGAAGCCATTTTGGATCAGAAGGAAAAATTGGTTGAAGAACAAAAAATAGAAATTATTGAGAAAAATAAAGAAATAGATGGAGTGAAAAAAGCACAAGATAAATTGAATATAGAAAATTGTGAGCTATTCAACAGAAATAATAAATTGGAAGCCATTTTGGATCAGAAGGAAAAATTGATGGAAGAACAGAAAATAGAAATTGTTGAGAAAAATAAAGAAATAGATGGAGTGAAAAAAGCACAAGATAAATTGAATATAGAAAATTGTGAGCTATTCAACAGAAATAATAAATTGGAAGCCATTTTGGATCAGAAGGAAAAATTGGTTGAAGAACAGAAAATAGAAATTATTGAGAAAAATAAAGAAATAGATGGAGTGAAAAAAGCACAAGATAAATTGAATATAGAAAATTGTGAGCTATTCAACAGAAATAATAAATTGGAAGCCATTTTGGATCAGAAGGAAAAATTGGTTGAAGAACAAAAAATAGAAATTATTGAGAAAAATAAAGAAATAGATGGAGTGAAAAAAGCACAAGATAAATTGAATATAGAAAATTGTGAGCTATTCAACAGAAATAATAAATTGGAAGCCATTTTGGATCAGAAGGAAAAATTGGTTGAAGAACAAAAAATAGAAATTATTGAGAAAAATAAAGAAATAGATGGAGTGAAAAAAGCACAAGATAAATTGAATATAGAAAATTGTGAGCTATTCAACAGAAATAATAAATTGGAAGCCATTTTGGATCAGAAGGAAAAATTGATGGAAGAACAAAAAATAGAAATTATTGAGAAAAATAAAGAAATAGATGGAGTGAAAAAAGCACAAGATAAATTGAATATAGAAAATTGTGAGCTATTCAACAGAAATAATAAATTGGAAGCCATTTTGGATCAGAAGGAAAAATTGGTTGAAGAACAGAAAATAGAAATTATTGAGAAAAATAAAGAAATAGATGGAGTGAAAAAAGCACAAGATAAATTGAATATAGAAAATTGTGAGCTATTCAACAGAAATAATAAATTGGAAGCCATTTTGGATCAGAAGGAAAAATTGGTTGAAGAACAAAAAATAGAAATTATTGAGAAAAATAAAGAAATAGATGGAGTGAAAAAAGCACAAGATAAATTGAATATAGAAAATTGTGAGCTATTCAACAGAAATAATAAATTGGAAGCCATTTTGGATCAGAAGGAAAAATTGATGGAAGAACAAAAAATAGAAATTGTTGAGAAAAATAAAGAAATAGATGGAGTGAAAAAAGCACAAGATAAATTGAATACAGAAAATTGTGAGCTATTCAACAGAAATAATAAATTGGAAGCCATTTTGGATCAGAAGGAAAAATTGGTTGAAGAACAAAAAATAGAAATTATTGAGAAAAATAAAGAAATAGATGGAGTGAAAAAAGCACAAGATAAATTGAATATAGAAAATTGTGAGCTATTCAACAGAAATAATAAATTGGAAGCCATTTTGGATCAGAAGGAAAAATTGATGGAAGAACAAAAAATAGAAATTATTGAGAAAAATAAAGAAATAGATGGAGTGAAAAAAGCACAAGATAAATTGAATATAGAAAATTGTGAGCTATTCAACAGAAATAATAAATTGGAAGCCATTTTGGATCAGAAGGAAAAATTGGTTGAAGAACAGAAAATAGAAATTATTGAGAAAAATAAAGAAATAGATGGAGTGAAAAAAGCACAAGATAAATTGAATATAGAAAATTGTGAGCTATTCAACAGAAATAATAAATTGGAAGCCATTTTGGATCAGAAGGAAAAATTGGTTGAAGAACAAAAAATAGAAATTATTGAGAAAAATAAAGAAATAGATGGAGTGAAAAAAGCACAAGATAAATTGAATATAGAAAATTGTGAGCTATTCAACAGAAATAATAAATTGGAAGCCATTTTGGATCAGAAGGAAAAATTGGTTGAAGAACAAAAAATAGAAATTATTGAGAAAAATAAAGAAATAGATGGAGTGAAAAAAGCACAAGATAAATTGAATATAGAAAATTGTGAGCTATTCAACAGAAATAATAAATTGGAAGCCATTTTGGATCAGAAAGAAAAATTGGTTGAAGAACAAAAAATAGAAATTATTGAGAAAAATAAAGAAATAGATGGAGTGAAAAAAGCACAAGATAAATTGAATATAGAAAATTGTGAGCTATTCAACAGAAATAATAAATTGGAAGCCATTTTGGATCAGAAAGAAAAATTGGTTGAAGAACAAAAAATAGAAATTATTGAGAAAAATAAAGAAATAGATGGAGTGAAAAAAGCACAAGATAAATTGAATATAGAAAATTGTGAGCTATTCAACAGAAATAATAAATTGGAAGCCATTTTGGATCAGAAAGAAAAATTGGTTGAAGAACAAAAAATAGAAATTATTGAGAAAAATAAAGAAATAGATGGAGTGAAAAAAGCACAAGATAAATTGAATATAGAAAATTGTGAGCTATTCAACAGAAATAATAAATTGGAAGCCATTTTGGATCAGAAGGAAAAATTGATGGAAGAACAAAAAATAGAAATTATTGAGAAAAATAAAGAAATAGATGGAGTGAAAAAAGCACAAGATAAATTGAATATAGAAAATTGTGAGCTATTCAACAGAAATAATAAATTGGAAGCCATTTTGGATCAGAAAGAAAAATTGGTTGAAGAACAAAAAATAGAAATTGTTGAGAAAAATAAAGAAATAGATGGAGTGAAAAAAGCACAAGATAAATTGAATATAGAAAATTGTGAGCTATTCAACAGAAATAATAAATTGGAAGCCATTTTGGATCAGAAGGAAAAATTGATGGAAGAACAGAAAATAGAAATTATTGAGAAAAATAAAGAAATAGATGGAGTGAAAAAAGCACAAGATAAATTGAATATAGAAAATTGTGAGCTATTCAACAGAAATAATAAATTGGAAGCCATTTTGGATCAGAAGGAAAAATTGATGGAAGAACAGAAAATAGAAATTATTGAGAAAAATAAAGAAATAGATGGAGTGAAAAAAGCACAAGATAAATTGAATATAGAAAATTGTGAGCTATTCAACAGAAATAATAAATTGGAAGCCATTTTGGATCAGAAGGAAAAATTGATGGAAGAACAGAAAATAGAAATTATTGAGAAAAATAAAGAAATAGATGGAGTGAAAAAAGCACAAGATAAATTGAATATAGAAAATTGTGAGCTATTCAACAGAAATAATAAATTGGAAGCCATTTTGGATCAGAAGGAAAAATTGATGGAAGAACAGAAAATAGAAATTATTGAGAAAAATAAAGAAATAGATGGAGTGAAAAAAGCACAAGATAAATTGAATATAGAAAATTGTGAGCTATTCAACAGAAATAATAAATTGGAAGCCATTTTGGATCAGAAGGAAAAATTGATGGAAGAACAGAAAATAGAAATTATTGAGAAAAATAAAGAAATAGATGGAGTGAAAAAAGCACAAGATAAATTGAATATAGAAAATTGTGAGCTATTCAACAGAAATAATAAATTGGAAGCCATTTTGGATCAGAAGGAAAAATTGGTTGAAGAACAAAAAATAGAAATTATTGAGAAAAATAAAGAAATAGATGGAGTGAAAAAAGCACAAGATAAATTGAATATAGAAAATTGTGAGCTATTCAACAGAAATAATAAATTGGAAGCCATTTTGGATCAGAAGGAAAAATTGGTTGAAGAACAAAAAATAGAAATTATTGAGAAAAATAAAGAAATAGATGGAGTGAAAAAAGCACAAGATAAATTGAATATAGAAAATTGTGAGCTATTCAACAGAAATAATAAATTGGAAGCCATTTTGGATCAGAAAGAAAAATTGGTTGAAGAACAAAAAATAGAAATTATTGAGAAAAATAAAGAAATAGATGGAGTGAAAAAAGCACAAGATAAATTGAATATAGAAAATTGTGAGCTATTCAACAGAAATAATAAATTGGAAGCCATTTTGGATCAGAAGGAAAAATTGGTTGAAGAACAAAAAATAGAAATTATTGAGAAAAATAAAGAAATAGATGGAGTGAAAAAAGCACAAGATAAATTGAATATAGAAAATTGTGAGCTATTCAACAGAAATAATAAATTGGAAGCCATTTTGGATCAGAAAGAAAAATTGGTTGAAGAACAGAAAATAGAAATTGTTGAGAAAAATAAAGAAATAGATGGAGTGAAAAAAGCACAAGATAAATTGAATATAGAAAATTGTGAGCTATTCAACAGAAATAATAAATTGGAAGCCATTTTGGATCAGAAGGAAAAATTGGTTGAAGAACAGAAAATAGAAATTATTGAGAAAAATAAAGAAATAGATGGAGTGAAAAAAGCACAAGATAAATTGAATATAGAAAATTGTGAGCTATTCAACAGAAATAATAAATTGGAAGCCATTTTGGATCAGAAGGAAAAATTGATGAAAGAACAAAAAATAGAAATTATTGAGAAAAATAAAGAAATAGATGGAGTGAAAAAAGCACAAGATAAATTGAATATAGAAAATTGTGAGTTATTCAACAGAAATAATAAATTTGAAGCCATTTTGGATCAGAAAGAAAAATTGGTTGAAGAACAGAAAATAGAAATTATTGAGAAAAATAAAGAAATAGATGGAGTGAAAAAAGCACAAGATAAATTGAATATAGAAAATTGTGAGCTATTCAACAGAAATAATAAATTGGAAGCCATTTTGGATCAGAAAGAAAAATTGGTTGAAGAACAGAAAATAGAAATTATTGAGAAAAATAAAGAAATAGATGGAGTGAAAAAAGCACAAGATAAATTGAATATAGAAAATTGTGAGCTATTCAACAGAAATAATAAATTGGAAGCCATTTTGGATCAGAAAGAAAAATTGGTTGAAGAACAGAAAATAGAAATTATTGAGAAAAATAAAGAAATAGATGGAGTGAAAAAAGCACAAGATAAATTGAATATAGAAAATTGTGAGCTATTCAACAGAAATAATAAATTGGAAGCCATTTTGGATCAGAAGGAAAAATTGGTTGAAGAACAAAAAATAGAAATTATTGAGAAAAATAAAGAAATAGATGGAGTGAAAAAAGCACAAGATAAATTGAATATAGAAAATTGTGAGCTATTCAACAGAAATAATAAATTGGAAGCCATTTTGGATCAGAAGGAAAAATTGGTTGAAGAACAGAAAATAGAAATTGTTGAGAAAAATAAAGAAATAGATGGAGTGAAAAAAGCACAAGATAAATTGAATATAGAAAATTGTGAGCTATTCAACAAAAATAATAAATTGGAAGCCATTTTGGATCAGAAAGAAAAATTGGTTGAAGAACAGAAAATAGAAATTGTTGAGAAAAATAAAGAAATAGATGGAGTGAAAAAAGCACAAGATAAATTGAATATAGAAAATTGTGAGCTATTCAACAGAAATAATAAATTGGAAGCCATTTTGGATCAGAAGGAAAAATTGGTTGAAGAACAGAAAATAGAAATTATTGAGAAAAATAAAGAAATAGATGGAGTGAAAAAAGCACATAATAAATTGAATATAGAAAATTGTGAGCTATTCAACAGAAATAATAAATTGGAAGCCATTTTGGATCAGAAGGAAAAATTGGTTGAAGAACAGAAAATAGAAATTATTGAGAAAAATAAAGAAATAGATGGAGTGAAAAAAGCACAAGATAAATTGAATATAGAAAATTGTGAGCTATTCAACAGAAATAATAAATTGGAAGCCATTTTGGATCAGAAGGAAAAATTGATGGAAGAACAAAAAATAGAAATTATTGAGAAAAATAAAGAAATAGATGGAGTGAAAAAAGCACAAGATAAATTGAATATAGAAAATTGTGACCTATTCAACAGAAATAATAAATTGGAAGCCATTTTGGATCAGAAAGAAAAATTGGTTGAAGAACAGAAAATAGAAATTATTGAGAAAAATAAAGAAATAGATGGAGTGAAAAAAGCACAAGATAAATTGAATATAGAAAATTGTGAGCTATTCAACAGAAATAATAAATTGGAAGCCATTTTGGATCAGAAAGAAAAATTGGTTGAAGAACAGAAAATAGAAATTATTGAGAAAAATAAAGAAATAGATGGAGTGAAAAAAGCACAAGATAAATTGAATATAGAAAATTGTGAGCTATTCAACAGAAATAATAAATTGGAAGCCATTTTGGATCAGAAGGAAAAATTGGTTGAAGAACAAAAAATAGAAATTATTGAGAAAAATAAAGAAATAGATGGAGTGAAAAAAGCACAAGATAAATTGAATATAGAAAATTGTGAGCTATTCAACAGAAATAATAAATTGGAAGCCATTTTGGATCAGAAAGAAAAATTGGTTGAAGAACAGAAAATAGAAATTATTGAGAAAAATAAAGAAATAGATGGAGTGAAAAAAGCACAAGATAAATTGAATATAGAAAATTGTGAGCTATTCAACAGAAATAATAAATTGGAAGCCATTTTGGATCAGAAGGAAAAATTGATGGAAGAACAAAAAATAGAAATTATTGAGAAAAATAAAGAAATAGATGGAGTGAAAAAAGCACAAGATAAATTGAATATAGAAAATTGTGAGCTATTCAACAGAAATAATAAATTGGAAGCCATTTTGGATCAGAAGGAAAAATTGGTTGAAGAACAGAAAATAGAAATTATTGAGAAAAATAAAGAAATAGATGGAGTGAAAAAAGCACAAGATAAATTGAATATAGAAAATTGTGAGCTATTCAACAGAAATAATAAATTGGAAGCCATTTTGGATCAGAAGGAAAAATTGGTTGAAGAACAGAAAATAGAAATTATTGAGAAAAATAAAGAAATAGATGGAGTGAAAAAAGCACATAATAAATTGAATATAGAAAATTGTGAGCTATTCAACAGAAATAATAAATTGGAAGCCATTTTGGATCAGAAGGAAAAATTGGTTGAAGAACAGAAAATAGAAATTATTGAGAAAAATAAAGAAATAGATGGAGTGAAAAAAGCACAAGATAAATTGAATATAGAAAATTGTGAGCTATTCAACAGAAATAATAAATTGGAAGCCATTTTGGATCAGAAGGAAAAATTGGTTGAAGAACAGAAAATAGAAATTATTGAGAAAAATAAAGAAATAGATGGAGTGAAAAAAGCACAAGATAAATTGAATATAGAAAATTGTGAGCTATTCAACAGAAATAATAAATTGGAAGCCATTTTGGATCAGAAGGAAAAATTGGTTGAAGAACAAAAAATAGAAATTATTGAGAAAAATAAAGAAATAGATGGAGTGAAAAAAGCACAAGATAAATTGAATATAGAAAATTGTGAGCTATTCAACAGAAATAATAAATTGGAAGCCATTTTGGAAAAGAAGGAAAAATTGATGGAAGAACAAAAAATAGAAATTATTGAGAAAAATAAAGAAATAGATGGAGTAAAAAAAGCACATGATGAATTGAATATAGAAAATTGTGAGCTATTCAACCGAAATAATAAATTGGAATCAATTTTGGATAAGATGGAAATATTGATAGAAAAACAAGAAAAGGGAATTATTGACAATATTAAAGAAATAGATGGATATAAAAAAGCACACGATAAAATGAATGTAGAAAATTGTGAACTATTCAATAATAATAACAAATTGGAAGCAATTTTGGATAAGAAGGAAATCTTGATAGAAAAACAGAAACAAAAATTTGAAAAAGAGTAAGGAAATTGATAGACTGAAAAAAAACTCATTAGGATGAACTTAGCAGAAGGAAAAAGTTGGACTTGTTGTATTGCAAAATGTTCATTGGTAAAGATTCACCTGTACTGTTTCTTTATCAGTGGAATAATTGCATAACAAATAAGTCAGATTTATTCTAGTAGGCAGAATTAATATTCTGGACTAAGAGGAATTGGCAGTGAGTTAATGTCAGAAGGATAATGGCTTTCTTTAGGATGAACTTAGCAGAAGGAAAAAGTCGGACTTGTTGTATTGCAAAATGTTCATTGGTAAAGATTCACCTGTACTGTTTCTTTATCAGTGGAATAATTGCATAACAAATAAGTCAGATTTATTCTAGTAGGCAGAATTAATATTCTGGACTAAGAGGAATTGGCAGTGAGTTAATGTCAGAAGGATAATGGCTTTCTTTAGGATGAACTTAGCAGAGGGAAAAAGTCGGACTTGTTGTATTGCAAAAGGTTCATTGGTAAAGATTCACCTGTACTGTTTCTTTATCAGTGGAATAATTGCATAACAAATAAGTCAGATTTATTCTAGTAGGCCGAGTTAATATTCTGGACTAGAGGAATTGGCAGTGAGTTAATGTCAGAAGGATAATGGCTTTCTTTAGGATGAACTTAGCAGAGGGAAAAAGTCGGACTTGTTCTATTGCAAAATGTTCATTGGTAAAGATTCACCTGTACTGTTTCTTTATCAGTGGAATAATTGCATAACAAATAAGTCAGATTTATTCTAGTAGACCGAGTTAATATTCTGGACTAAGAGGAATTGGCAGTGAGTTAATGTCAGAAGGATAATGGCTTTCTTTAGGATGAACTTAGCAGAAGGAAAAAGTCGGACTTGTTGTATTGCAAAATGTTCATTGGTAAAGATTCACTTGTACTGTTTCTTTATCAGTGGAATAATTGCATAACAAATAAGTCAGATTTATTCTAGTAGGCCGAGTTAATATTCTGGACTAAGAGGAATTGGCAGTGAGTTAATGTCAGAAGGATAATGGCTTTCTTTAGGATGAACTTAGCAGAAGGAAAAAGTCGGACTTGTTGTATTGCAAAATGTTCATTGGTAAAGATTCACTTGTACTGTTTCTTTATCAGTGGAATAATTGCATAACAAATAAGTCAGATTTATTCTAGTAGGCCGAGTTAATATTCTGGACTAACAGGAATTGGCAGTGAGTTAATGTCAGAAGGATAATGGCTTTCTTTAGGATGAACTTAGCAGAGGGAAAAAGTCGGACTTGTTGTATTGCAAAAGGTTCATTGGTAAAGATTCACCTGTACTGTTTCTTTATCAGTGGAATAATTGCATAACAAATAAGTCAGATTTATTCTAGTAGGCAGAGTTAATATTCTGGACTAAGAGGAATTGCCAGTGAGTTAATGTCAGAAGGATAATGGCTTTCTTTAGGATGAACTTAGCAGAGGGAAAAAGTCGGACTTGTTCTATTGCAAAATGTTCATTGGTAAAGATTCACCTGTACTGTTTCTTTATCAGTGGAATAATTGCATAACAAATAAGTCAGATTTATTCTAGTAGACCGAGTTAATATTCTGGACTAAGAGGAATTGGCAGTGAGTTAATGTCAGAAGGATAATGGCTTTCTTTAGGATGAACTTAGCAGAAGGAAAAAGTCGGACTTGTTGTATTGCAAAATGTTCATTGGTAAAGATTCACTTGTACTGTTTCTTTATCAGTGGAATAATTGCATAACAAATAAGTCAGATTTATTCTAGTAGGCCGAGTTAATATTCTGGACTAACAGGAATTGGCAGTGAGTTAATGTCAGAAGGATAATGGCTTTCTTTAGGATGAACTTAGCAGAGGGAAAAAGTTGGACTTGATGTATTGCAAAATGTTCATTGGTAAAGATTCACTTGTACTGTTTCTTTATCAGTGGAATAATTGCATAACAAATAAGTCAGATTTATTCTAGTAGGCAGAGTTAATATTCTGGACTAAGAGGAATTGGCAGTGAGTTAATGTCAGAAGGATAATGGCTTTCTTTAGGATGAACTTAGCAGAAGGAAAAAGTTGGACTTGTTGTACTGCAAAATGTTCATTGGTAAAGATTCACTTGTACTGTTTCTTTATCAGTGGAATAATTGCATAACAAATAAGTCAGATTTATTCTAGTAGGCCGAGTTAATATTCTGGACTAAGAGGAATTGGCAGTGAGTTAATGTCAGAAGGATAATGGCTTTCTTTAGGATGAACTTAGCAGAAGGAAAAAGTCGGACTTGTTGTATTGCAAAATGTTCATTGGTAAAGATTCACTTGTATTGTTTCTTTATCAGTGGAATAATTACATAACAAATAAGTCAGATTTATTCTAGTAGGCCGAGTTAATATTCTGGACTAAGAGGAATTAGCAGTGAGTTAATGTCAGAAGGATAATGGCTTTCTTTAGGATGAACTTAGCAGAGGGAAAAAGTCGGACTTGTTCTATTGCAAAATGTTCATTGGTAAAGATTCACTTGTACTGTTTCTTTATCAGTGGAATAATTGCATAACAAATAAGTCAGATTTATTCTAGTAGGCCGAGTTAATATTCTGGACTAAGAGGAATTGGCAGTGAGTTAATGTCAGCAGGATAATGGCTTTCTTTAGGATGAACTTAGCAGAGGGAAAAAGTCGGACTTGTTTTGCAAAATGTTCATTGGTAAAGATTCACCTGTAATGTTTCTTTATCAGTGGAGTAATTGCATAACAAATAAGTCAGATTTATTCTAGTAGGCCGAGTTAATATTCTGGACTAACAGGAATTGGCAGTGAGTTAATGCCAGAAGGATAATGGCTTTCTTTAGGATGAACTTAGCAGAGGGAAAAAGTCGGACTTGTTGTATTGCAAAATGTTCATTGGTAAAGATTCACCTGTAATGTTTCTTTATCAGTGGAATAATTGCATAACAAATAAGTCAGATTTATTCTAGTAGGCCGAGTTAATATTCTGGACTAAGAGGAATTGGCAGTGAGTTAATGTCAGAAGGATAATGGCTTTCTTTAGGATGAACTTAGCAGAGGGAAAAAGTCGGACTTGTTTTATTGCAAAATGTTCATTGGTAAAGATTCACCTGTACTGTTTCTTTATCAGTAGAATAATTGCATAACAAATAAGTCAGATTTATTCTAGTAGGCCGAGTTAATATTCTGGAATAAGAGGAATTAGCAGTGAGTTAATGTCAGAAGGATAATGGCTTTCTTTAGGATGAACTTAGCAGAAGGAAAAAGTCGGACTTGTTGTATTGCAAAATGTTCATTGGTAAAGATTCACCTGTACTGTTTCTTTATCAGTGGAATAATTGCATAACAAATAAGTCAGATTTATGCTAGTAGGCCAAGTTAATATTCTGGACTAAGAGGAATTGGCAGTGAATTAATGTCAGAAGGATAATGGCTTTCTTGAGGATGAACTTAGCAGAGGGAAAAAGTCGGACTTGTTCTATTGCAAAATGTTCATTGGTAAAGATTCACCTGTACTGTTTCTTTATCAGTGGAATAATTGCATAACAAGTAAGTCAGATTTATTCTAGTAGGCCGAGTTAATATTCTGGACTAAGAGGAATTGGCAGTGAGTTAATGTCAGAAGGATAATGGCTTTCTTGAGGATGAACTTAGCATAGGGAAAAAGTCGGACTTGTTCTATTGCAAAATGTTCATTGGTAAAGATTCACCTGTACTGTTTCTTTATCAGTAGAATAATTGCATAACAAATAAGTCAGATTTATTCTAGTAGGCCGAGTTAATATTTTGGACTAAGAGGAATTGGCAGTGAGTTAATGTCAGAAGGATAATGGCTTTCTTTAGGATGAACTTAGCAGAGGGAAAAAGTCGGACTTGTTCTATTGCAAAATGTTCATTGGTAAAGATTCACCTGTACTGTTTCTTTATCAGTGGAATAATTGCATAACAAATAAGTCAGATTTATGCTAGTAGGCCAAGTTAATATTCTGGACTAAGAGGAATTGGCAGTGAGTTAATGTCAGAAGGATAATGGCTTTCTTTAGGATGAACTTAGCAGAGGGAAAAAGTCGGACTTGTTCTATTGCAAAATGTTCATTGGTAAAGATTCACCTGTACTGTTTCTTTATCAGTTGAATAATTGCATAACAAATAAGTCAGATTTATTTTTAGTAGGCCGAGTTAATATTCTGGACTAACAGGAATTGGCAGTGAGTTAATGTCAGAAGGATAATGGCTTTCTTTAGGATGAACTTAGCAGAGGGAAAAAGTCGGACTTGTTCTATTGCAAAATGTTCATTGGTAAAGATTCACCTGTACTGTTTCTTTATCAGTAGAATAATTGCATAACAAATAAGTCAGATTTATTCTAGTAGGCCGAGGTAATATTCTGGAATAAGAGGAATTAGCAGTGAGTTAATGTCAGAAGGATAATGGCTTTCTTTAGGATGAACTTAGCAGAAGGAAAAAGTCGGACTTGTTGTATTGCAAAATGTTCATTGGTAAAGATTCACCTGTACTGTTTCTTTATCAGTGGAATAATTGCATAACAAATAAGTCAGATTTATGCTAGTAGGCCAAGTTAATATTCTGGACTAAGAGGAATTGGCAGTGAATTAATGTCAGAAGGATAATGGCTTTCTTGAGGATGAACTTAGCAGAGGGAAAAAGTCGGACTTGTTCTATTGCAAAATGTTCATTGGTAAAGATTCACCTGTACTGTTTCTTTATCAGTAGAATAATTGCATAACAAGTAAGTCAGATTTATTCTAGTAGGCCGAGTTAATATTTTGGACTAAGAGGAATTGGCAGTGAGTTAATGTCAGCAGGATAATGGCTTTCTTTAGGATGAACTTACCAGAGGGAAAAAGTCGGACTTGTTCTATTGCAAAATGTTCATTGGTAAAGATTCACCTGTACTGTTTCTTTATCAGTGGAATAATTGCATAACAAATAAGTCAGATTTATTCTAGTAGGCCGAGTTAATATTCTGGAATAAGAGGAATTGGCAGTGAGTTAATGTCAGAAGGATAATGGCTTTCTTTAGGATGAACTTAGCAGAAGGAAAAAGTCGGACTTGTTGTATTGCAAAATGTTCATTGGTAAAGATTCACCTGTACTGTTTCTTTATAAGTGGAATAATTGCATAACAAATAAGTCAGATTTATTCTAGTAGGCAGAGTTAATATTCTGGACTAAGAGGAATTGGCAGTGAGTTAATGTCAGAAGGATAATGGCTTTCTTTAGGATGAACTTAGCAGAGGGAAAAAGTCGGACTTGTTCTATTGCAAAATGTTCATTGGTAAAGATTCACCTGTACTGTTTCTTTATCAGTGGAATAATTGCATAACAAATAAGTCAGATTTATTCTAGTAGGCCGAGTTAATATTCTGGACTAAGAGGAATTGGCAGTGAGTTAATGTCAGAAGGATAATGGCTTTCTTTAGGATGAACTTAGCAGAGGGAAAAAGTCGGACTTGTTCTATTGCAAAATGTTCATTGGTAAAGATTCACCTGTACTGTTTCTTTATCAGTGGAATAATTGCATAACAAATAAGTCAGATTTATTCTGGTAGGCCGAGTTAATATTTTGGACTAAGAGGAATTGGCAGTGAGTTAATGTCAGCAGGATAATGGCTTTCTTTAGGATGAACTTAGCAGAGGGAAAAAGTCGGACTTGTTTTGCAAAATGTTCATTGGTAAAGATTCACTTGTACTGTTTCTTTATCAGTGGAATAATTGCATAACAAATAAGTCAGATTTATTCTAGTAGGCCGAGTTAATATTCTGGACTAAGAGGAATTGGCAGTGAGTTAATGTCAGAAGGATAATGGCTTTCTTTAGGATGAACTTAGCAGAGGGAAAAAGTCGGACTTGTTCTATTGCAAAATGTTCATTGGTAAAGATTCACTTGTATTGTTTCTTTATCAGTGGAATAATTGCATAACAAATAAGTCAGATTTATTCTAGTAGGTCGAGTTAATATTCTGGACTAAGAGGAATTGGCAGTGAGTTAATGCCAGAAGGATAATGGCTTTCTTTAGGATGAACTTAGCAGAGGGAAAAAGTCGGACTTGTTCTATTGCAAAATGTTCATTGGTAAAGATTCACCTGTACTGTTTCTTTATCAGTGGAATAATTGCATAAAAAATAAGTCAGATTTATTCTAGTAGGCCGAGTTAATATTCTGGACTAAGAGGAATTGGCAGTGAGTTAATGTCAGAAGGATAATGGCTTTCTTTAGGATGAACTTAGCAGAGGGAAAAAGTCGGACTTGTTCTATTGCAAAATGTTCATTGGTAAAGATTCACCTGTACTGTTTCTTTATCAGTGGAATAATTGCATAACAAATAAGTCAGATTTATTCTAGTAGGCCGAGTTAATATTCTGGACTAAGAGGAATTGGCAGTGAGTTAATGTCAGAAGGATAATGGCTTTCTTTAGGATGAACTTAGCAGAGGGAAAAAGTCGGACTTATTGTATTGCAAAAGGTTCATTGGTAAAGATTCACCTGTACTGTTTCTTTATCAGTGGAATAATTGCATAACAAATAAGTCAGATTTATTCTTGTAGGCCGAGTTAATATTCTGGACTAAGAGGAATTGGCAGTGAGTTAATGTCAGAAGGATAATGGCTTTCTTTAGGATGAACTTAGCAGAGGGAAAAAGTCGGACTTGTTGTATTGCAAAATGTTCATTGGTAAAGATTCACCTGTACTGTTTCTTTATCAGTGGAATAATTGCATAACAAATAAGTCAGATTTATTCTAGTAGGCCGAGTTAATATTCTGGACTAAGAGGAATTGGCAGTGAGTTAATGTCAGAAGGATAATGGCTTTCTTTAGGATGAACTTAGCAGAGGGAAAAAGTCGGACTTGTTCTATTGCAAAATGTTCATTGGTAAAGATTCACCTGTACTGTTTCTTTATCAGTGGAATAATTGCATAACAAATAAGTCAGATTTATTCTAGTAGGCCGAGTTAATATTCTGGACTAAGAGGAATTGCCAGTGAGTTAATGTCAGAAGGATAATGGCTTTCGTTAGGATGAACTTAGCAGAGGGAAAAAGTCGGACTTGTTGTATTGCAAAAGGTTCATTGGTAAAGATTCACCTGTACTGTTTCTTTATCAGTGGAATAATTGCATAACAAATAAGTCAGATTTATTCTAGTAGGCCGAGTTAATATTCTGGACTAAGAGGAATTGTCAGTGAGTTAATGTCAGAAGGATAATGGCTTTCTTTAGGATGAACTTAGCAGAGGGAAAAAGTCGGACTTGTTGTATTGCAAAATGTTCATTGGTAAAGATTCACCTGTACTGTTTCTTTATCAGTGGAATAATTGCATAACAAATAAGTCAGATTTATTCTAGTAGGCCGAGTTAATATTCTGGACTAAGAGGAATTGGTAGTGAGTTAATATCAGAAGGATAATGGCTTTCTTTAGGATGAACTTAGCAGAAGGAAAAAGTCGGACTTGTTGTATTGCAAAATGTTTATTGGTAAAGATTCACTTGTACTGTTTCTTTATCAGTGGAATAATTGCATAACAAATAAGTCAGATTTATTCTAGTAGGCCGAGTTAATATTCTGGACTAAGAGGAATTGGCAGTGAGTTAATGTCAGAAGGATAATGGCTTTCTTTAGGATGAACTTAGCAGAAGGAAAAAGTCGGACTTGTTGTATTGCAAAATGTTCATTGGTAAAGATTCACTTGTACTGTTTCTTTATCAGTGGAATAATTGCATAACAAATAAGTCAGATTTATTCTAGTAGGCCGAGTTAATATTCTGGACTAACAGGAATTGGCAGTGAGTTAATGTCAGAAGGATAATGGCTTTCTTTGGGATGAACTTAGCAGAGGAAAAAGTTGGACTTGATGTATTGCAAAATGTTCATTGGTAAGATTCACTTGTACAGTTTATCAGTGGAATAATTGCATAACAAATAAGTCAGATTTATTCTAGTAGGCCGAGTTAATATTCTGGACTAAGAGGAATTGGCAGTGAGTTAATGTCAGAAGGATAATGGCTTTCTTTAGGATGAACTTAGCAGAAGGAAAAAGTCGGACTTGTTGTATTGCAAAATGTTCATTGGTAAAGATTCACTTGTACTATTTCTTTATCAGTGGAATAATTGCATAACAAATAAGTCAGATTTATTCTAGTAGGCCGAGTTAATATTCTGGACTAAGAGGAATTGGCAGTGAGTTAATGTCAGCAGGATAATGGCTTTCTTTAGGATGAACTTAGCAGAGGGAAAAAGTCGGACTTGTTATATTGCAAAATGTTCATTGGTAAAGATTCACCTGTACTGTTTCTTTATCAGTGGAATAATTGCATAACAAATAAGTCAGATTTATTCTAGTAGGTCGAGTTAGTATTCTGGACTAAGAGGAATTTTCAGTGAGTTAATGTCAGCAGGATAATGGCTTTCTTTAGGATGAACTTAGCAGAGGGAAAAAGTCGGACTTGTTCTATTGCAAAATGTTCATTGGTAAAGATTCACCTGTACTGTTTCTTTATCAGTGGAATAATTGCATAACAAATAAGTCAGATTTATTCTAGTAGGCCGAGTTAATATTTTGGACTAAGAGGAATTGGCAGTGAGTTAATGTCAGAAGGATAATGGCTTTCTTTAGGATGAACTTAGCAGAGGGAAAAAGTCGGACTTGTTCTATTGCAAAATGTTCATTGGTAAAGATTCACCTGTACTGTTTCTTTATCAGTGGAATAATTGCATAACAAATAAGTCATATTTATTCTAGTAGGCCGAGTTAATATTCTGGACTAACAGGAATTGGCAGTGAGTTAATGTCAGCAGGATAATGGCTTTCTTTAGGATGAACTTAGCAGAGGGAAAAAGTCGGACTTGTTCTATTGCAAAATGTTCATTGGTAAAGATTCACCTGTACTGTTTCTTTATCAGTGGAATAATTGCATAACAAATAAGTCATATTTATTCTAGTAGGTCGAGTTAATATTCTGGACTAAGAGGAATTAGCAGTGAGTTAATGTCAGAAGGATAATGGCTTTCTTTAGGATGAACTTAGCAGAGGGAAAAAGTCGGACTTGTTCTATTGCAAAATGTTCATTGGTAAAGATTCACTTGTACTATTTCTTTATCAGTGGAATAATTGCATAACAAATAAGTCAGATTTATTCTAGTAGGTCGTGTTAATATTCTGGACTAAGAGGAATTGGCAGTGAGTTAATGTCAGCAGGATAATGGCTTTCTTTAGGATGAACTTAGCAGAGGGAAAAAGTCGGACTTGTTTTGCAAAATGTTCATTGGTAAAGATTCACCTGTACTGTTTCTTTATCAGTGGAATAATTGCATAACAAATAAGTCAGATTTATTCTAGTAGGCCGAGTTAATATTCTGGACTAAGAGGAATTGGCAGTGAGTTAATGTCAGAAGGATAATGGCTTTATTTAGGATGAACTTAGCAGAAGGAAAAAGTCGGACTTGTTTTATTGCAAAATGTTCATTGGTAAAGATTTACCTGTACTGTTTCTTTATCAGTGGAATAATTGCATAACAAATAAGTCAGATTTATTCTAGTAGGTCGAGTTAATATTCTGGACTAACAGGAATTGGCAGTGAAATAATGTGAGAAGGATAATGGCTTTCTTTAGGATGAACTTAGCAGAGGGAAAAAGTAGGGCTTTGGGTTATTGCAAAATGTTCATTGGTAAAGATTCACCTGTACTGTTTTTTTATCAGTGGAATAATTGCATAACAAATAAGTCAGATTTATTCTAGTAGGTCGAGTTAATATTCTGGACTAACAGGAATTGGCAGTGAGTTAATGCCAGAAGGATAATGGCTTTCTTTAGGATGAACTTAGCAGAGGGAAAAAGCCGGACTTGTTGTATTGCAAAATGTTCATTGGTAAAGATTCACTTGTACTGTTTCTTTATCAGTGGAATAATTGCATAACAAATAAGTCAGATTTATTCTAGTAGGCCGAGTTAATATTCTGGACTAAGAGGAATTGGCAGTGAGTTAATGTCAGAAGGATAATGGCTTTCTTTAGGATGAACTTAGCAGAGGGAAAAAGTCGGACTTGTTCTATTGCAAAATGTTCATTGGTAAAGATTCACTTGTACTGTTTCTTTATCAGTGGAATAATTGCATAACAAATAAGTCAGATTTATTCTAGTAGGCCGAGTTAATATTCTGGACTAAGAGGAATTGGCAGTGAGTTAATGTCAGAAGGATAATGGCTTTCTTTAGGATGAACTTAGCAGAGGGAAAAAGTCGGACTTGTTCTATTGCAAAATGTTCATTGGTAAAGATTCACCTGTACTGTTTCTTTATCATTGGAATAATTGCATAACAAATAAGTCAGATTTATTCTAGTAGGCCGAGTTAATATTCTGGACTAACAGGAATTGGCAGTGAGTTAATGCCAGAAGGATAATGGCTTTCTTTAGGATGAACTTAGCAGAGGGAAAAAGTCGGACTTGTTGTATTGCAAAAGGTTCATTGGTAAAGATTCACCTGTACTGTTTCTTTATCAGTGGAATAATTGCATAACAAATAAGTCAGATTTATTCTAGTAGCCCGAGTTAATATTCTGGACTAAGAGGAATTGGCAGTGAGTTAATATCAGAAGGATAATGGCTTTCTTTAGGATGAACTTAGCAGAGGGAAAAAGTCGGACTTGTTGTATTGCAAAAGGTTCATTGGTAAAGATTCACCTGTACTGTTTCTTTATCAGTGGAATAATTGCATAACAAATAAGTCAGATTTATTCTAGTAGGCCGAGTTAATATTCTGGACTAAGAGGAATTGGCAGTGAGTTAATGTCAGAAGGATAATGGCTTTCTTTAGGATGAACTTAGCAGAAGGAAAAAGTCGGACTTGTTGTATTGCAAAATGTTCATTGGTAAAGATTCACTTGTACTGTTTCTTTATCAGTGGAATAATTGCATAACAAATAAGTCAGATTTATTCTAGTAGGCCGAGTTAATATTCTGGACTAACAGGAATTGGCAGTGAGTTAATGTCAGAAGGATAATGGCTTTCTTTAGGATGAACTTAGCAGAGGGAAAAAGTCGGACTTGTTGTATTGCAAAATGTTCATTGGTAAAGATTCACCTGTACTGTTTCTTTATCAGTGGAATAATTGCATAACAAATAAGTCAGATTTATTCTAGTAGGCCGAGTTAATATTCTGGACTAAGAGGAATTGGCAGTGAGTTAATGTCAGAAGGATAATGGCTTTCTTTAGGATGAACTTAGCAGAGGGAAAAAGTCGGACTTGTTCTATTGCAAAATGTTCATTGGTAAAGATTCACCTGTACTGTTTCTTTATCAGTGGAATAATTGCATAACAAATAAGTCAGATTTATTCTAGTAGGTCGAGTTAATATTCTGGACTAACAGGAATTGGCAGTGAGTTAATGTCAGAAGGATAATGGCTTTCTTTAGGATGAACTTAGCAGAGGGAAAAAGTCGGACTTGTTGTATTGCAAAATGTTCATTGGTAAAGATTCACTTGTACTGTTTCTTTATCAGTGGAATAATTGCATAACAAATAAGTCAGATTTATTCTAGTAGCCCGAGTTAATATTCTGGACTAAGAGGAATTGGCAGTGAGTTAATGTCAGAAGGATAATGGCTTTCTTTAGGATGAACTTAGCAGAGGGAAAAAGTTGGACTTGTTGTATTGCAAAATGTTCATTGGTAAAGATTCACCTGGACTGTTTCTTTATCAGTTGAATAATTGCATAACAAATAAGTCAGATTTATTCTAGTAGGCCGAGTTAATATTCTGGACTAAGAGGAATTGGCAGTGCGTTAATGTCAGAAGGATAATGGCTTTCTTTAGGATGAACTTAGCAGAGGGAAAAAGTCGGACTTGTTTTATTGCAAAATGTTCATTGGTAAAGATTCACCTGTACTGTTTCTTTATCAGTAGAATAATTGCATAACAAATAAGTCAGATTTATTCTAGTAGGCCGAGTTAATATTTTGGACTAAGAGGAATTGGCAGTGAGTTAATGTCAGAAGGATAATGGCTTACTTTAGGATGAACTTAGCAGAGGGAAAAAGTCGGACTTGTTCTATTGCAAAATGTTCATTGGTAAAGATTCACCTGTACTGTTTCTTTATCAGTAGAATAATTGCATAACAAATAAGTCAGATTTATTCTAGTAGGCCGAGTTAATATTCTGGACTAAGAGGAATTGGCAGTGAGTTAATGTCAGAAGGATAATGGCTTTCTTTAGGATGAACTTAGCAGAGGGAAAAAGTTGGACTTGTTGTATTGCAAAATGTTCATTGGTAAAGATTCACTTGTACTGTTTCTTTATCAGTGGAATAATTGCATAACAAATAAGTCAGATTTATTCCAGTAGGCCGAGTTAATATTCTGGACTAACAGGAATTGGCAGTGAGTTAATGCCAGAAGGATAATGGCTTTCTTTAGGATGAACTTAGCAGAGGGAAAAAGTTGGACTTGTTGTATTGCAAAATGTTCATTGGTAAAGATTCACCTGTACTGTTTCTTTATCAGTGGAATAATTGCATAACAAATAAGTCAGATTTATTCCAGTAGGCCGAGTTAATATTCTGGAATAAGAGGAATTGGCAGTGAGTTAATGTCAGAAGGATAATGGCTTTCTTTAGGATGAACTTAGCAGAGGGAAAAAGTCGGACTTGTTGTATTGCAAAATGTTCATTGGTAAAGATTCACTTGTACTGTTTCTTTATCAGTGGAATAATTGCATAACAAATAAGTCAGATTTATTCTAGTAGGCCGAGTTAATATTCTGGACTAAGAGGAATTGGCAGTGAGTTAATGTCAGAAGGATAATGGCTTTCTTTAGGATGAACTTAGCAGAGGGAAAAAGTCGGACTTGTTGTATTGCAAAATGTTCATTGGTAAAGATTCACCTGTACTGTTTCTTTATCAGTGGAATAATTGCATAACAAATAAGTCAGATTTATTCTAGTAGGCCGAGTTAATATTCTGGACTAAGAGGAATTGGCAGTGAGTTAATGTCAGAAGGATAATGGCTTTCTTTAGGATGAACTTAGCAGAGGGAAAAAGTCGGACTTGTTGTATTGCAAAATGTTCATTGGTAAAGATTCACCTGTACTGTTTCTTTATCATTGGAATAATTGCATAACAAATAAGTCAGATTTATTCTAGTAGGCCGAGTTAATATTCTGGACTAAGAGGAATTGGCAGTGAGTTAATGTCAGAAGGATAATGGCTTTCTTTAGGATGAACTTAGCAGAGGGAAAAAGTCGGACTTGTTCTATTGCAAAATGTTCATTGGTAAAGATTCACCGGTACTGTTTTATTATCATTGGAATTATTGCATAACAAATAAGTCAGATTTATTCTAGTAGGCCGAGTTAATATTCTGGACTAAGAGGAATTGGCAGTGCGTTAATGTCAGAAGATAATGGCTTTCTTTAAGATGAACTTAGCAGAGGGAAAAATTCGGACTTGTTGTATTGCAAAATGTTCATTGGTAAAGATTTACCTGTACTGTTTCTTTATCAGTGGAATAATTGCATAACAAATAAGTCAGATTTATTCTAGTAGGTCGAGTTAATATTCTGGACTAACAGGAATTGGCAGTGAGTTAATGTCAGAAGATAATGGCTTTCTTTAGGATGAACTTAGCAGAGGGAAAAAGTAGGGCTTTGGGTTATTGCAAAATGTTCATTGGTAAAGATTCACCTGTACTGTTTTTTTATCAGTGGAATAATTGCATAACAAATAAGTCAGATTTATTCTAGTAGGTCGAGTTAATATTCTGGACTAACAGGGATTGGCAGTGAGTTAATGCCAGAAGGATAATGGCTTTCTTTAGGATGAACTTAGCAGAGGGAAAAAGTAGGGCTTTGGGTTATTGCAAAATGTTCATTGGTAAAGATTCACCTGTACTGTTTTTTTATCAGTGGAATAATTGCATAACAAATAAGTCAGATTTATTCTAGTAGGTCGAGTTAATATTCTGGACTAACAGGAATTGGCAGTGAGTTAATGCCAGAAGGATAATGGCTTTCTTTAGGATGAACTTAGCAGAGGGAAAAAGTCGCACTTGTTGTATTGCAAAATTTTCATTGGTAAAGATTCACCTGTACTGTTTCTTTATCAGTGGAATAATTGCATAACAAATAAGTCAGATTTATTCTAGTAGGCCGAGTTAATATTCTGGACTAAGAGGAATTGGCAGTGAGTTAATGTCAGAAGGATAATGGCTTTTTTTAGGATGAACTTAGCAGAGGGAAAAATTCGGACTTGTTGTATTGCAAAATGTTCATTGGTAAAGATTCACCTGTACTGTTTCTTTATCAGTGGAATAATTGCATTACAAAGAAGTCAGATTTATTCTAGTAGGCCGAGTTAATATTATGGACTAAGAGGAATTGCCAGTGAGTTAATGTCAGAAGGATAATGGCTTTCTTTAGGATGAACTTAGCAGAGGGAAAAAGTCGGACTTGTTGTATTGCAAAATGTTCATTGGTAAAGATTCACCTGTACTGTTTCTTTATCAGTGGTATAATTGCATAACAAATAAGTCAGATTTATTCTAGTAGGCCGAGTTAATATTCTGGACTAAGAGGAATTGCCAGTGAGTTAATGTCATAAGGATAGTACCTCTCTTTAGGATGAACTTAGCAGAGGGAAAAAGTCGGACTTGTTCTATTGCAAAATGTTCATTGGTAAAGATTCACCTGTACTGTTTCTTTATCAGTGGAATAATTGCATAACAAATAAGTCAGATTTATTCTAGTAGGCCGAGTTAATATTCTGGACTAAGAGGAATTGGCAGTGAGTTAATGTCAGAAGGATAATGGCTTTCTTTAGGATGAACTTAGCAGAGGGAAAAAGTCGGACTTGTTGTATTGCAAAAGGTTCATTGGTAAAGATTCACTTGTACTGTTTCTTTATCAGTGGAATAATTGCATAACAAATAAGTCAGATTTATTCTAGTAGGCAGAGTTAATATTCTGGACTAAGAGGAATTGGCAGTGAGTTAATGTCAGAAGGATAATGGCTTTCTTTAGGATGAACTTAGCAGAGGGAAAAAGTTGGACTTGTTGTATTGCAAAATGTTCATTGGTAAAGATGCACTTGTACTGTTTCTTTATCAGTGGAATAATTGCATAACAAATAAGTCAGATTTATTCTAGTAAGCCGAGTTAATATTCTGGACTAAGAGGAATTGGCAGTGAGTTAATGTCAGAAGGATAATGGCTTTCTTTAGGATGAACTTAGCAGAGGGAAAAAGTCGGACTTGTTGTATTGCAAAAGGTTCATTGGTAAAGATTCACCTGTAATGTTTCTTTATCAGTGGAATAATTGCATAACAAATAAGTCAGATTTATTTTAGTAGGCCGAGTTAATATTCTGGACTAACAGGAATTGGCAGTGAGTTAATGTCAGAAGGATAATGGCTTTCTTTAGGATGAACTTAGCAGAGGGAAAAAGTCGGACTTGTTGTATTGCAAAATGTTCATTGGTAAAGATGCACTTGTACTGTTTCTTTATCAGTGGAATAATTGCATAACAAATAAGTCAGATTTATTCTAGTAAGCCGAGTTAATATTCTGGACTAAGAGGAATTGGCAGTGAGTTAATGTCAGAAGGATAATGGCTTTCTTTAGGATGAACTTAGCAGAGGGAAAAGGTCGGACTTGTTGTATTGCAAAATGTTCATTGGTAAAGATTCACTTGTACTGTTTCTTTATCAGTGGAATAATTGCAGAACAAATAAGTCAGATTTATTCTAGTAGGCCGAGTTAATATTCTGGACTAAGAGGAATTGGTAGTGAGTTAATGTCAGAAGGATAATGGCTTTCTTTAGGATGAACTTAGCAGAGGGAAAAAGTCGGACTTGTTGTATTGCAAAATGTTCATTGGTAAAGATTCACTTGTACTGCTCTTTATCAGTGGAATAATTGCATAACAAATAAGTCAGATTTATTCTAGTAGGCCGAGTTAATATTCTGGACTAAGAGGAATTGGCAGTGAGTTAACCGCCTGGCCTGATAAAGTCGCTTGGCTTAACCGCCTGGCCTGATAAGGCCGCTTGGCTTAACCGCCTGGCGTGATAATGACGCTTGGCTTAACCGCCTGGCCGGAAAATGATGCTTGGCTTAACCGCCTGGCCTGATATTGACGCTTGGCTAACCGCCTGGCCTGATCATGATGCTTAGCTTAACCGCCTGGCCTGATCATGACGCTTGGCTTAACCGCCTGTCCTGATAATGACGCTTGGCTTAACCGCCTGGCCTGATAATGACGCTTGGCTTCACTGCCTGGCCTGAGAATGACGCTTGGCTTAACTGGCTGGCCTGATAAGGACGCTTGGCTTCACTGCCTGGCCTGATCATGACGCTTGGCTTAACCGCCTGGCCTGATAAGGACGCTTGGCTTCACTGCCTGGCCTGATAATGACGCTTGGCTTAACCGCCTGGCCTGATCATGACGCTCGACTTAACCGCCTGGCCTGATCATGACGCTCGGCTTAACCGCCTGGCCTGGTCATGACGCTTGGCTTAACCGCCTGGTCTGATCATGACGCTTGGCTTCACTGCCTGGCCTGATAAGGACGCTTGGCTTCACTGCCTGGCCTGATCATGATGCTTGGCTTAACCGCCTGGCCTGATCATGACGCTTGGTTTAACCGCCTGGCCTGATCGTGACGCTTGGCTTTAACCGCCTGGTCTGATCATGACGCTTGGCTTAACCGGCTGGCCTGATAATGACGCTTGGCTTAGCCGCCTGGCCTGAAAATGATGCTTGTCTTAACCGCCTGGCCTGATATTGACGCTTGGCTAACCGCCTGGCCTGATCATGATGCTTGGCTTAACCGCCTGGCCTGATAAGGACGCTTGGCTTAACTGCCTGGCCTGATAATGACGCTTGGCTTAACCGCCTGGCCTGATCATGATGCTTGGCTTAACCGCCTGGCCTGATCGTGACGCTTGGCTTAACCGCCTGGCCTGATCGTGACGCATGGCTTTAACCGCCTGGCCTGATCATGACGCTTGGCTTAACCGCCTGGCCTGATAATGACGCTTGGCTTAACCGCCTGGCCTGAAAATGATGCTTGGCTTAACCGCCTGGCCTGATATCGACGCTTGGCTAACCGCCTGGCCTGATCATGATGCTTGGCTTAACCGACTGGCCTGATCATGACGCTTGGCTTAACCGCCTGGCCTGATCATGACGCTTGACTTAACCGCCTGGCCTGATAATGACGCTCGGCTTAACCGCCTGGCCTGATAATGACGCTTGGCTTCACTGCCTGGCCTGATAAGGACGCTTGGCTTCACTGCCTGGCCTGATAATGACGCTTGGCTTAACCGCCTGGCCTGATCATTACGCTTGACTTCACCGCCTGGCCTGATAAAGATGCTTGGCTTCACTGCCCGGCCTAATAATAGAGCCAAGCTTCACTGCCCGGCATAATAACGATGCTTGGCTTCACTGCCCGGCCTAATAATAGAGCCAAGCTTCACTGCCCGGCATAATAACGATGCTTGGCTTCACCGACCACCCCCAACCCTGTCATAATAATGAAGTTTGAATGTTGTCATCAGTCACAACTGATTACTATTGTAATAGGCTATCTGGAGTGAGGGAAGTTGGACGAACCCTAGTTTGGTAAGAAGGGGCAACCTCTGAAATAGGTATCAATTTGCTTCTCTTCCTCATCAAATATCATCAATCCTCTTGAGATATTCTACGGATGAATTTTGAAATTTTTAGATGGAAAAAGGGAGGGAAGGAGGGTCGTGGGAACCGAGCCTACATAAATGGAATTAGGCTAAACCCACCTGATGAGCCCTTTGGTATGGGCGAAACCCTCAAGTGCGTTACTTTGGTAGTAGTAGTGGTAATAGTGTATATGAATGAAATCAATATATATATATATATATATATGTATATTATGCATATTTATATATACATTTATATATATATTACGTGTATATATACATATATATATATATATATATATATTATGTAGGTATATATATATATTATATATATATATGTATGCTACATATATATATATATATATATATATATATATATATATATATATATATGTATATATATATATATATAGATATATATGATTATGTATATATACAAATATATATATATATCATATATATTATATATATATATATCATATATATATATATATATATATATATATATATATATATATATATATATATATGAATGTAAGGGTAATGTTATAATTTTGTCATTTGTAATAACAAACTGATAAGGTTTGGAGATTCACAAGTTCTATCATAACTAATAAATTTTTCATGTAATAAATAGTTCTAAACAATGTTGTTCATTTTAAATTACCAATTGAATCCCAAAAATTGCTTTAAACAGTTATTTATATATAGAAGTTCCATATATTTTTCTGATAATCTATAGCTATTTAATAATGTACTAAATGATCTCATTTTCCGTATGACTTTTGTGTTAATTACAGTATTAATTCTTAATTCATTCTCAAAATATCTTAGGAATTGATTCATCTTAAAAGATTTAGAAATGAAAACATCCTTCTACCGTTTGGAGAAGCGTCCAGAAATTTCGAACGGAAAACGAGATTCCTTATAAGGAATTAATTAATTATCCCTTTAAAGATCATTTAATTCCTTTTCCTTCATTACCATTCAGTTTAATTTCATGTAATCCAAAACAACATATGCTTTCATAATTAAAAAAAAGAAGTCTTAGATTTGAAATAAATGATTCCAAATTATATCGTTGGCAACTATCCGAATGGCAACACTCCCCAACACACAAACGCACACACAAACACATCCGCCTTTACTCCATAGATCGTTGTTAAGTCTAGAATATTCTGCCAACGTCTGATTGATTATTATTATTATTATTATTATTATCATTATTATTATTATTATTAAAGCGGAGAAGTCAAGCTCGACTCTTTGAAGGCTGGCAG